>NW_024116994.1:0-5557 GCF_003073215.2 Triticum urartu
TCATGTCCGTGATCATATCCGGGACTCCGAACTAACTTCGGTACATCAAAATGCATAAACTCATATTATAATTGTCATCGTAACCTTAAGCGTGCGGACCCTACGGGTTCGAGAACAATGTAGACATGACCGAGACATGTCTCCGGTCAATAACCAATAGCGGAACCTGGATGCTCATATTGGCTCCTACATATTTTACGAAGATCTTTATCGGTCAGACCGCATAACAACATACGTTGTTCCCTTTGTCATCGGTATGTTACTTGCCCGAGATTCGATCGTTGGTATCTCAATACCTAGTTCAATCTCGTTACCGGCAAGTCTCTTTTTACTCGTTCCGTAATACATCATCTCACAACTACCATATTAGTTGTAATGCTTGCAAGGCTTATGTGATGTGCATTACCGAGAGGGGCAGAGATACCTCTCCGACAATCGGAGTGACAAATCCTAATCTCGAAATACGCCAACCCAACATCTACCTTTGGAGACACCTGTAGAGCTCCTTTATAATCACCCAGTTACGTTGTGACGTTTGGTAGCACACAAAGTGTTCCTCTGGCAAACGGGAGTTGCATAATCTCATAGTCATAGGAACATGTATAAGTCATGAAGAAAGAAATAGCAACATACTAAACGATCGGGTGCTAAGCTAATGGAATGGGTCATGTCAATCAGATCATTCAACTAATGATGTGATCCCGTTAATCAAATAACAACTCTTTGTCCATGGTTAGGAAACATAACCATCTTTGATTAACGAGCTAGTCAAGTAGAGGCATACTAGTGACACTCTGTTTGTCTATGTATTCACACATGTATTATGTTTCCGGTTAATACAATTCTAGCATGAATAATAAACTTTTATCATGATATAAGGAAATAAATAATAACTTTATTATTGCCTCTAGGGCATATTTCCTTCACGCACCTCATCCGGGCCAGTATCCACAACCGGTTCGTGGAGGGCCACGCAGTCAAGCAACTCATATGCCACGCGGCCGCCTCCGGAGGCCCAAATGGCCTAGCGAGGCGCCCTAAGTCAATAAGGGCCCTCTCTACAGAGATCGAGGGGTCGACGGCAATGGAGAAGAGGTCGGGGAAGCGAGCAGCGAAGGGGGAGTCCCCCGCCCAACGGTCAGACCAGAACAAAGTCGTCGTCCCCGAACCCACCGAGATGGAGGTTCCAATGCGGAGGATGGGGAGCAGTTGGATAACTGACTGCCAAAACTGGGGAACCCCAGACCTTTTGCAGAAGGCTAGGGGTTGCCCATGCAGGTACTTGTTCCGGATGATGTCTAACCAGAGGCCGCCATGCCCTTGTGAAATGCGCCAAAGCCAGCGGGAAAGGAGGGCAATATTCATGCGCTTAGAGCACATGATACCAAGGCCACCTTGATCACGAGGCTTGCAGATGTCAGGCCAACTAACCATATGGTACTTCTGCTTATTGTTATCGCCAGCCCAATAGAACCGAGATGGGATTTTGGCGATCTCATGGTGAAGAGTCTCGTGAAGGCTGTAGAAGCTCATGAGGAACAAGAGGAGGCTAGAGAGTGAGGAGTTGATGAGAATAGTCTGAGCAGCCTTCGACAGCCATCTCCCCTGCCAAGGCTCAATGCGAGTCTGCAGCTTGGCCACGGTTGGGCACAGGTCCGCGACAGTAAGCCGAGAGTCACTAATGGGCGTGCTCAAGTAGGTAGTGGGGAAGGAGCCTAGACGGCAGTTGAGGCGGTTGGCAATGACGAGGGCCTCCGCCGGGGAGTATCCCAATACTATCACATCACTCTTGTCGAAGTTGATCTTGAGACCAGACATTTGTTGGAAACAGAGGAGGAGGAATTTCAGGTTAGCGATGTTTGCGTCCGAGCCCTTGACCATGATGATGGTGTCGTCGGCATATTGGAGCAGGGAAATTTCGGCGCCACCGGCCAAGTGGGGAGTGATCCCCTGAATATGGCCCGCGGCCTTCGCCTTATCGAGGATGGCAGCAAGCGTGTCCACCACCATATTGAACAAGAATGGGGAGAATGGGTCGCCTTGCCTCACACCACAGAGAGTGGGAAAGTAAGGGCCAACCTCCCCATTGGTGTTCACAGTCGTGCGACCGCGGGAGACCATCTGCATCACTTTGGAAATCCAACGGTCGTCGAAGCCTTTCCAGAGCAGAACTTCCCGAAGGAAGGGCCAGCTAACAGTGTCGTAGGTCTTATGAAAGTCAATCTTCAGAAAGACTGCCTTGAGGTGTTTGGATCGGACCTCATGCAGAACTTCGTGAAGGACAAGCACCACATCCAGGATATATCGGCCTTGGATGAAGGCGGATTGGTTGGTGTGAGTAATGCGGTCGGCAAGAAGGGTCACCCTATTGGCGTACCCTTTCGCCAAGATCCGAAAGATTACATTAATGACCGTGATCGGACGAAACTGGCGAATGTCCGACGCCCCAGACACCTTGGGAATGAGTGAGATGATCCCATAGTTGAGGCGCCTCAGGTCGATGGACAGAATGAGTGAGATGATCCCATAGTTGAGGCGCCTCAGGTCGATGGACCCCACGTAGAGCTCGTCGTGCATCATTCATAGGCCCCTTAGGCTCATGGGATCGGCCATACAAATTTCACATTGCTGACGATTGTGGCTCAGTTGACATAACTTTGTCACGTCTTTTACATGCAGTTGAGGCGACCGTAGAGGTTCTCATATTGGAAGTGAAAAACAGTTTCAGTTTGTCCGTCAGATGTTTAGCCAGTGGGTTTAATGAAGAAATCCGGATCTTTGATGGAACCATCGCTGATTCACAAGGCCTAAAGAGGTCGGTTGTTGCTGTAATGGACAATTCTTTTATAGATTTGGAGTTCAAGGTAGGCGCAATGTCATCCAGTTCCGACCAACATTGCTGTTCCTTCAAGGTGAAAATGCATGGGCATGATATTGAAGAAATAAAGACTGATTTTGCATTAATCTTAGTGAAGGTGATTTGGTCGACCTTACCTTGGGGCTTTTCGGCTTAAGGTTTGTCTGGTCATGTGTCTGATGGGCTGGCTAACTAACTTGTGGAGTGTAATAATCAAAACTATTCTGGCAAGTCTTTGCATACTCAGTCGAGAGGCCATAGTTTGCTTATTACCAAAACACCACACCACAAGCTAGTGCTATGGTTGGGTCCTTCTGGTGGCGAGACGTCTGTTCGTTGATGCATTCTTTCTTTGGAATTTCGGTCTGCTCTCCTCATAATGGTCTATCAGTGTTGTTTTGGAAAGATAACTGGTGTGACCCTCTAACGGCCCATAAATTCCCACGCCTGTTCTCACATGCAATTAATCCTGATGTTTCGTTGGCCGAGCTCTTGGGTTCAAGGGATTTGCGTGAACTTGCGATGAACTTTCCTATTCCTATCTCAGAGCAAGCTTTTGTTGAACTGCAAGAACTGGTGGTGCTTCTCCTGGAGCTCAATATGGATCAGGAGGCTCGTTCTGGTCAGGACTGCTGGTTTTTTCAGGTACCCCAGGGACAGGACAGTATACTGCAGCTGGCACCTACAAGCTCATGTTTGCCGGTCTAGAGTGTCCATCTATTTTCAAGAAAATATGGAAAAGCTGCATGCCAAAACTGAAGGTGTTTATTTGGCTGTTCTTGGTTGACCGACTCAATACCGCGACATGTTGGATAGAAGACACTGTCACAAGGATTCGGGATTAAATTGTGTTTTGTGTGCAAGCAACAGCAGAGAGACCAGAGAGCACCTATTCTTCAACTGTACATTTGCTCGCCGCTGCTGGAGGCAGGTTGGCATAAATTGGACCCAAAGTCATGATGTGGCTGCCATGTTCCGCTCGGCTAAACAATCTTTTACTGGCCCTTGTTTCTTTGAGGTGGCAACTTGTGTTCTGTGGAACGTGTGGAAACAACGCAACACTTGTAGTCCAGTATATTTCAGCATCAGACCCCTTCTTTGGCTACTTGGCGTGTGCTGTTTAAGAGAGATATCTGTCTTATTGGTCATAGGGTTAAGCCCCATCTTCAAGCTCTGCTTTCTGCTTGGTTGACAACTTTGCACTAATTTGGCCCTTTTGGGCTTGTAACCTCCCCTATACAGCATGGTCTCATTACCTTAGGTCAAAATAATAATAATACATAAATGCAGTTCATCACTGCATTGTGAGTGTGAACTGAACAATTTTTTTTGCTGAAACTTTTTCTAGAACTAGATGATACCCCGCACGTTGCGGGAATATTTTACAACACATCTCAATGTGATTCATTGTATGAAACATATATAAAAGGATAAAACTGAAACTACATATATATGTTTGATTACTATATAGTTGTAAAATGTTTATTCGGTATAAATAGAATAATAGAATAGAAATTCGCATGTTGAGATAGGTCTTTTTTTCATGCATGTTTCATGATGAAGTGGTATGCTTGCATGTTGCGAGAAATATGGTAGTGAGTGTGGGCCTTTTCTCGTGCATGTTGTCACTACTTCATGTTGTCACCAAGTATTGTCATGGAAGCCCTCTCAAGCTCCGTTGACGGGAGAAAATGCCACTACTTCATATGTAAGTAGTGAAGCAACTGAAGAGGATGTGGATATTGACGGTGCTACAACACCCGTACTTCATGATGAATTTTGGGAAGCAGCTCACCCAAATTCACTCGTCACCACACCACTCACGCAAGTGCCTCAGTCGCCTGCACGCATTGAAGAAATTCATATTGGCTCTGAGGGAAGACAACCTTCTCTTCAGACCATCAATGAAGAAATTCCAGCTGCAACAGTTGATGAAACTGCATAAGATGACCAGATGGTGGATGTCGTCACTACATCCCCTTAGTGTGATGACTCAATTCCTTCAGCAGACACTGATACAGTTCCAACTGCTACTGCTGAGGAATTGCTAAATCACTTGCTGTGACTGATCCGCATGACTCCACTGGGTCTCCAAGACCAGTGTTTGATGTAATACCAAAGAAGCAAAATCTTCAACTAGTTCTTGTCATGCCAAAGATTGGCAGAAGCCTCAGGCAACCATAGTTTGATAATGCCAAATTCTTCGAAGAGAAGGATTTCTTCGTTGATGAGTCCCCATGTGACTCAGCCAAGATAAGGTGCATGCACTTTTGGACAAAGACACAGATGAACTATTATGCTTCATTGTTGTTTGACAAGAATAAGATCTCCCTGCATCGTCATATTCCTCATGTGGATATGGAGTCTATTCCCTGCTTCAAGCCTGTATTGGCTGTACTTCACGATGTTGGGTTACTAAGCTTCTGCTCTGACATCTGCGACTGGAATGAAGAGTTAATTCATCAGTTCTACACCACTGTGCATTTCTCTGAAAACGCTGACGACATTGCAACATGGGCTCTGGACTAGATGAGTGAAGACACTCATTATAAAGCACATGTTGATGAACTTCTTCGTGCTCTACCAGTTGATCCACCCCTTGATGAAGACAAGAAGATCTATGACGAACCTGAGTTACCATGTAACATCCCAAATTTGCAATTTGGAATGTTATACACTAGATCATCATGCATATCATAT
>NW_024116995.1:0-59444 GCF_003073215.2 Triticum urartu
GGGCCCGGGGGGGGGGGGGGGGGGTAAAATAAGATGACCCTTGAGTCTGCAGAACCCAAGGGAAAGAAAAGGCTAGGTGGCGAATGGTAAAACCAATGTTGGGCATTGCTGGAAAAGCTTTAATCAAGGCGAACTATCAAGGGGTTCCCATTATAACCCAACCGCGTAAGGAACGCAAAATCCGGGAACATAACACCGATATGACGGAAACTAGGGCGGCAAGAGTGGAACAAAACACTAGGCGAGAGGCTGAGCCTTCCACCCTTTACCAAGTATATAGATGCATTAAGATAACATAGCAATATAATGATATCCCAACAAGTAAATAAATGTTCCAACGAGGAACGGCCTCCAATCTTCACCTGCAACTAGCAACGCTATAAGAGGGGCTGAGCAAAGTGAAAACATAGCCAAACAACGGTTTGCTAGGACAAGGTGGGTTAGAGGTTTGACATGGCAATTAGGAGGCTGACAAGAAAATGGTAGGCATCGTAGCATTGGCATAGCAAAAGAGCGAGCAAACTAGCATAACAAAGATAGTAGTGATTTCGAGGGTATGATCATCTTGCCTGCACAGTTGTCAGAGTTGACTGGATCCTCAAAAGCAAACTCAACGGGCTCCTCATTAGCGAACTCGTCTCCCGACTCTACCCAAACAAGACAAACAAGCAACAAGGATACAATCAACCACGTACAAGCTCAAACAATAAGATGCAATGATGGTATGCTATGCGGGATGCGATGCGGGATGCAAAATGCAAGATATGACAGGAAATGCATGAACCTGGCCTCAACTTGGAAAACCAAGTGTGCCACTGGAAAGATGGGATGAAATCTCTTGAAAACGATATAAAAATCATCGGAATCGGAGTTACGGTTTGGAAATGGCAAGCGTTTTAAGAATGACACCGGTCTGCAATTTACAGCAAGTAGGCATCTAAATGCAACGAAACGAACATGCTACAGCCACCAAACATGACAACAAAATACATGGCAGGGATGCACACAAGATGCTTAACAAAAGTCTAGCACTGAGCTACGGCCAAATCATCCATTAACAGGTTCAAACAAGCATGGCAAAAACGCAAATGACAAACATATCTCAGACTTGGTGAAATTAACACTTGTCTGGAATTTCAGATCATGAAGCTCTCTTCGGAGCAGCAAAACAACATGAAACATGACCTGATTATGACAAAGAAGAACATGGCATGGAGCTACTCAACAAGATTAACAAAAGTCCCTAAGTGACCCGGGGCCAAAAGGGATCACAAAATATATAAACGAGCACACGAACATAGCTAAAACACAATCAGTTTTCAGACAGTGAAAACTGAGACATGCTGAAATATAACTCACGAAGGCATGAAAACGAGCTCGATGCACTCACCACGGTGCAAGTCATGGCAAGTCAAGCATACATCCAACAAGAAGGCACAAAATACAAGCTAGACATGGCAAGAACAATGGCATAGCATGCACGGATCAATTACAATAATATCGGCAAAATCGCAAACAAGTTGACGATCTGCCCAGATTCACAACGAAGCAAAAGTAGAGCTCGATTGACTCAAGCTAGGCTACTCCATAATTGCGAACAAAGGCATCGATGGATATATCATAACATGATTAACAAAACTCCTTTACTGATCATCCTCAAAAGAGGCACGGATCACTAGGAAACAAGCTGAACATATGGCATCATGAACTAAATAAACCCAGACTTAGTGAAAACTACTAAGTCCCTGAAAACAGAATTACCGGGTGCCTCACTTTGCAAGCTTGCACAAGTCACCACACACATCCTAAAAATGCATGGGTTGCACCTCTAGAAACAAGACAAAATTCTTAACAAAACATATGAAGGACTCACAGGCATATCATGCACACAAAAATCATGGCAAAAATGACAAAAGTCTAAGATGAACTAGCAGATCTGACAATTAACTCACGAAGCCTCCTTCTAACAGCATTTCGGGCATCAAGATGCACTCAAATGAAAATGATGCAATGGAATGAAATGATGTACTCGTCGAGGCGAACATTTTTATATACTATATGCCCAAATCGGAGCTACGGATGCGGAGATACGGCCGGTCAAAGTAGGCATAAAAAATTAGGGTTTGGAGGAGAAAAAGTCAACCGGAATTGCTCAGATCTAGATCCAGATCCGGCCGGAGTTACTGTTCACGCCGGAGTCAAGGTCGCCGGAGTTCATGGCCGCGGTGGCCGGAGTAGAGGACGACGGGGCGGCCGGATCCGAGGCGGCGTGGAGGCGGCGGGGCGGCGCCGGGCCGGGGCGGCGAGGAGGCGGCGAGGGGCGGCCGGCCGGGCGGCGGGGAGGCGGCGTGCGGCGGCGGAGAGGCGGCCCGCGGTGGCGCGTTGGCAGCTCCGGCCACCGGAGCTGGAAGGGACGGCGGCGCGGCGAGGAGAAGGAGCTGGGCGGCGGCACGCGAAGACCCGGGCCGCGGGGGCCTCCCGCGGGCTCGGGCGGGCCGCCACCGGCGGCGGTGGCGCCTGCCACGTGTCGGCGCGCGAGTGGGCTGAGGCGGCAGCGGAGGACGCGTCCGGCCGGGTCGGACAATGTCCGGCCGGCGCGAGGGATTTTTAGGGTTTCGTGGGGGGGATGAGATCCGAAAAACGGGGGGTCTATTTATAGGCATAAGTGGAGCTAGGAGGGTCCAAATGAGGTGCGGTTTTCGGCCACACGATCGTGATCGAACGCTCTAGGTGATGGAGCAGAGTTTGGTGGGTTTTGGGCCAAATTGGAGGGGTGTTGGGCTGCAACACACACGTGGCCTTTTCGGTCCCTCGGTTAACCGTTGGAGTATCAAACGAAGTCCAATTGATACGAAACTTGACAGGCGGTCTACCGGTAGTAAACCAAGGCCGCTTGGCAAGTCTCGGTCCAATCCGGAAATGTTTAATCCCCACACACGAAAGAAAGCTAGAAATGACCACCGGAGGAGAACGAAGCGCCGGAATGCAAAACGGACAACGGGGAAAATGCTCGAATGCATGAGATGAACACGTATGCAAATGCAATGCACATGATGACATGATATGAGATGCATGAAAACAAAAACAACACACGGAGACAAAGACCCGAACCCGAGAAATAAATATAACTTAACGCCGGAAACGGCAAGAGTTGGATTACAAATTGGGAAAGTTACATCCGGGGTGTTACACAAACCCTCCAGCTGGGCGGCTTTACCATGACCGCCCATGTTAAGCCGACGATGACCTCTCGGGCCATCAAAAATCCCCTTCGTATCGACTCCAAACACTCCAAGCAGATGGATCCGGCGGAGTTTTCGTCTTTAAACAAGCTGCTTGATCGCATCGCCACCCTGGGAATCACCATAGATTACGATCGGATCGGGATTAAATCCGAACAAAGAGAAATCAAATCTCCACTGGTCACCCACTAGATAGCGGTAGTCGAGGAGCAAGACGGCGACTCTTCCCCTATACTGAAGACGGCTATGTCCGGATCGCCGACCCAGACTCCGGATCATCGATCGGGTCAGTGTCTGGATCCAATTCCACCCACCCATCTAGACATAAGCGCTCTCATGAGCATACAATAGTAGTCTCAGGAAACGGTCCACCACTTCTGGGCCAGATTCCTCCTTGTTAAGGACAAGGTTAAAGATTGCCGCGACGAGGACGCGATATCAGCGTTCTGCAACAATTGCATGAACGAAGGAATCCTCAACGCTATTAATCGCCGCCGCATGCTACACTTCGTTGACTTGGCAACTATCGTACAGAAGTACAGCACAATGGAAAGCGCCTGGAAAGATCAGGCAGCTTGTTGGGAGCCATCGGTCCCAACTCAATCGCTGGTCTAGGTGAAAAGGGCGCATCCTGATATGTCTCCGTCATATCTACTTTTCGAAACACTTTTGCCCTTGTTTTGGACTCTAACTTGCATGATTTGAATGGAACTAACCCAGACTGACGTTGTTTTCAGCAGAATTGCCATGGTGTTATTTATGTGCAGAAACAAAAGTTCTCGGAATGACCTGAAACTCCACAGAATGTCTTTTCGGAAATAATAAAAAATCCTTATAAAGATGAAGACTAGGGGGCCCACACCCTGTCCACGAGGGTGGGGGGCGTGCCCCCCCTAGGGCGCGCCGCCCTACCTCGTGGGCCCCCTGGAGCTCCTCCGATGCTAACTCCAACTCTATATATTTCCTTTCGGGGAGAAAAAAATAAAGGAGAAGAAATCATCGTGTTTTAGGATACGGAGCCGCCGCCAAGCCCTAAAACCTCTCAGGAGGGCTGATCTGGAGTCCGTTCGGGGCTCCGGAGAGGGGGATTCATCGCGGTCGTCATCATCAACCATCCTCCATCACCAATTCCATGATGCTCACCGTCGTGCGTGAGTAATTCCATCTTAGGCTTGCTGGACGGTGATGGGTTGGATGAGATCTATCATGTAACCGAGCTAGTTTTGTTAGGGTTTGATCCCTAGTATCCACTATGTTCTAAGATTGATGTTGCTATGACTTTGCTATGCTTAATGCTTGTCACTAGGGCCCGAGTGCCATGATTTCAGATCTGAACCTATTATGTTTTCATGAATATATGTGAGTTCTTGATCCTATCTTGCAAGTCTATAGTCACCTACTATGTGTTATGATCCGGCAACCCCGAAGTGAAAATAATCGGGACCACTCCCGGTGATGACCATAGTTTGAGGAGTTCATGTATTCACTATGTGCTAATGCTTTGTTCTGGTTCTCTATTAAAAGGAGGCCTTAATATCCCTTAGTTTCCATTAGGACCCCGCTGCCACGGGAGGGTAGGACAAAAGATGTCATGCAAGTTCTTTTCCATAAGCACGTATGACTATATTCGGAATACATGCCTACATTACATTGATGAATTGGAGCTAGTTCTGTGTCACTCTATGTTATGACTGTTACATGATGAACCACATCCGGCATAATTATCCATCACCGATCCAATGCCTACGAGCTTTTCCTATATTGTTCTCCGCTTATTTACTTTATCATTGCTACTGTTACAATCACTACAAAACACCAAAAATATTACTTTTGCTACTGTTGCTTTTGTTACCGTTACCACTACTATCATATTACTTTGCTACTAAATACTTTGCTGCAGATATTAAGTTATCCAGGTGTGGCTGAATTGACAACTCAGTTGCTAATACTTGAGAATATTCTTTGGCTCCCCTTGTGTCGAATCAATAAATTTGGGTTGAATACTCTACCCTCGAAAACTGTTGCGATCCCCTATACTTGTGGGTTATCAAGACTATTTTCTGGCACCATTGCCGGGGAGCATAGCTCTATTCTTTGAGTCACTTGGGATTTATATCTGCTGGTCACTATGAAGAACTTGAAAGACGCTAAGACAATAATTTATCCCTCAACTACGAGGGGAGGTAAGGAACTGCCATCTAGCTCTGCACTTGATTCACCTTCTGTTTTGAGTAAGCTTGTGACACCTAAACCTGCTTCTGCTATTCTTTCCAATATGTCGCATGTTGTTGATGATGCCACTTCTGCTATGCATGATACTTATGATGAAACTACTTCTATGCTTGATACTACTGTGCCACTTAGTGAATTTCTTGTTGAACAAATTGCTAGGGCTAGAGAGAAAGAAATTATTGAAACTGATACTGTTGATGAAATTGATGATGAATATATGCCTGTTATTCCTGAGGGTTATATTTTTGATAAAGAAGCTTCTGCAGCTATTTTAGCTTGCAAGGATAGTTATGAACCCAGGATGTTATTAGCTAAATGGAATAAGCTATCTCTTAATTATGAAATGAGATCTGACCCTGCTTTTGCAACTTCACCTATCTGTGTTGCCGATAAGGATTATGAATTCTCTGTTGATCCTGATATAATTACTTTGGTTGAATCCGATCCTTTTCATGGCTATGAATCTGAAACTGCTGTGGCACATCTTACTAAATTAAATGATATAGCCACCCTATTCACTAATGATGAGAGAACACGCTACTTTTATATCCTTAAAAATTTTTCCGTTCTCATTAAAGGGTGATGCTAAGATATGGTTTAATTCTCTTGATCCTAGTTGTGTGCGTAGTCCCCAGGATATGATTTATTACTTCTCTACTAAATATTTCCCTGCTCATAAGAAACAAGCTGCCTTGAGGGAAATATATGACTTTGTGCAAATTGAAGAAGAGAGTCCCCCACAAGCTTGGGGGAGGCTTCTCAAGTAACTTAATGCTTTGCCTGATCATCCTCTTAAGAAAAATGAAATACTTGATATCTTTTATAATGGACTAACCGATGCTTCTAGAGATTACCTGGATAGTTGTGCTGGTTCTGTTTTCAGGGAAAGAACACCGGATGAAGCTGAAATTCTATTGAATAATATGTTGACAAATGAAAATAATTGGACTCCTCCTGAGCCAATTCATGAGCCTATTCCTAAACCAACTCCGAAGAAGAGAGGTGTTCTATTTCAGTCCTGAAGATACGCAAGAGGCAAACAAATCTATGGAAGAAAAAGGTATTAAAGCTGAAGATGTTAACATTACTATGGAAAACCTTATACACAGAACATTAGCAGTAACGCGGGCTAAAAACGCACGTTGGTGCTAATTAGCAGCAGCGCCGTGTTTTAAACCTCGCTACAGATACAGTTATAGCAGTAGCGCACCCGAGTACAAAAGCGCTACTACTAAAATTCCCACGGCTTAGCCGATAGGCTACACATAGTAGTAGCGATCTACGTAGAACCACGCTACCGCTACTTGTTTTGTAGCAACGCGTTTATGAACAAAGGTGCCACTGCTAATGAAAATAAAATTAAATGGAAAGCAAATAAAAAAGAGAAGGAATAGTAGTAGCGCTTGTTAAGAAACGCACTATAGCTACCGTAGCAGAAGCGCACTTCCTGGAACGCGCTACTCCTACTTTTAACTTAACCACGTGGTTCGTTCTTCCCCCACGGCCACTTCCCCCAAATCCCTACTCCTTCGATGTCGCCGCCCTGCATCACGGTCGACCACCGCGCGCGACCCGTCGCTCTCCGCACACCCTCGATGCCGCCCCCGCCCCCGACCGCGACCTCGACGCCGCCCCGACCCCGACCTCGATGCCCCCCTACATCATCGCCCTCCGTCGTGCGCCCGCTGCCCCAACCCCGTCCCCGTCCCTGACCTCGACACCGTGTGCCCCTCTCCCTAACTCTGCCGACGCCAGAGGTGAGCACGCCCTCCTCCTCCCTTATCTCTGCCTAGCTAGGGTTCTTAGGGTTAAATTTCAGAGTTCATCTAATTAGTTAGGGTTCATCAAATTAGATGCTAATTATGGCAGTAATTGTTAAATAGAATTAGTTTTAGAGTTCATCGAATTAGTTAGGGTTAAATTTTAGAGTTCATCAAATTAGTTAGGGTTAAATTTTAGAGTTCATCAAATTAGTTAGGGTTCATTAAATTTTAGAGTTCATCAAATTAGTTAGGGTTAAATTTTAGAGTTCATCTAACTAGTTTTTTTACTATTTTTAGTAAGTGTTTAATAGAATTAGTAAGAAAATTAATATAACTAGTTGAACTAGTTTATTTTTAGTAAAAACTAGTTTATTTTTATTCATAGTAAGTGCTTAATTGAACTAGTTGAGTTAATACAACTATTTTATTTTTAGTACAAAAATTAATAGAACTAGTTTACTTTTTTAGTTAAAGCAATTATTCCCGCATCGAAGTCGACGATGCCTATCCCGCATCCTCATCGTCGAGTCGACAGAGGACACCTGCGTCAGCAGATGGGTCATGTCCAGGACTGGGCTCCGCCGGGGTGGTACTGGGAGGCGCTACCTACCGGGGGGCGCAGGTTGGTGAGGAGTCAGCCCGTCGTTGACCCGAACCTTCTTTGGTGGCGGTCGCGTGGGCCAGTGATGGTCCAGAGGCTCGAGGACCCCGCGGAGGTGGTGCGTCACCGTGCCAATGAGGAGGACGCGCACGTCCGTCGCTACTTGTTTGCGTTGGAGCACATGTTCTCCAATACCTGGCAGGTTCTCCAGGGATCTCACTGGAGCTATGATCCTGTGATGGTTCCTTCTCTGTGGGTGTCCACCGCCCGCGCCGATACCCGTCGTGCGTTAGGGTTTTAGTTGTATTAGTGATGTTATATGTATGATACTATTCGGGATGTATTAGTGATAATATTCGATGATGTACGGACGCATGAGATGATTTACTTTTGCTTATTGCATGCATGCTAATTTGAATACTTACTTATTTTACGATTTGGTTTTGCTTATTGAATGCTCATGTCAATATGAGTCCTATAAGATATTTTGAAGTGTATATCTTGTGTTGCTCAAATAGGATATGTGCTTGCCCAAGTGGCCGGTCATGTTTGCAGGTTACACCTCCGAGTGGCCTATGTTTTGCTAGAGTGTTGATTCATTTCCGTTCCGGCAAATTTCAGGCGCTCGATATGTCCTATTTTAGCAAAGGTCATGCCAGATTTTTCCGTGAATTTTGGCATGACTTGTGCCAGAATATGTAGGAAACATCGAGTGTCCCGGATTTTTGTGTGTTGAGTATCCTGGTAGTTGTCTTCGATCGATTTTCAATTAATGTTTCAACTATGAACATAGGAAATGTTTGACGACGAAAAGGATTTCGGTATTTGCAAGTACTGTGAAGACGAGCGTGGCCTGTGCGATAGAATCTTCCTAGATGATGATAGGCGCTCCAGCATCAAGCTGGACGAGAACTTCGAAGTGGATACAGTAAGTCACAACGGCAAGTCTTTTTTCGTAATTAAGCATGACATCTCCTTCATTTGCTTCAACTTATAATTTAATTTTTTTACTATTCTACTAGCGTATCCCCTGCCATGCAAGAGTTTTTGTCTTGGATAAGATAGGTTTCAGTCGTACTATGGAGGTAAAGAAAGTTTACTTGAAGACCGAGCATGGTTATATTTTCCACGCAAAATTATACAACGAAGACGACTACACCTATTTTGGATGCAAAACTTGGCGAGCACTATGCAAGACTTATGCATTTGAGCCTGATATGGTTATCACCTTTGATATTCGTCCGGAAGATGATATTGAAGGTAATACCGACATCTGGGTCGATGTGCAGACGCCTCCAGTTATACCATTATGTGAGTTTCTTAACCATATTTATGTCTTTGATATTGTTTATTCAAAAATAGTTGACAACTAATTTCTATTGTCCGCTTATTTCTGTTCAAGCAAACATGACCAGCGCTTGGTAGACATGACCTACTACTGTCCCGGGGCTGAACTAAACTGCGAGGAGCTAAGTCATTATGTTTCATGGCTTCAGGTTCTTGATACTATCAAGACAAATTTTCTTCCTTCACTTAGAAATGTTAGTACTGAAAACGTGCGACCAATAGTGTTTGTACTGAACTACGGTCACATCTATTTAGGAAAGATGGTAAGATTTTTACTATTTGTCCTCAGTTCATCTTTTGCATACACTATTTTAAAGCTAAACTTCATTGCTAAGTATGTTACTATACGATGTTCTTCAACACGGACTCCCGATGAATATTGTGCCTGATTGGATCGAGACTAAAGGTACCATGAATATTGTTAGCTTACAGCCAAGATATCCTACAATGCACTTTAGTGCATTCAGGATTTCTAATAGCGAGGAATGCTTAATAGTGAAAGACTGGAGCAAAATTGTGAATGATCGCAGAGAAGTACTAGGGGGTAGCAATCAAAAGCGCAGCCCACGATTAGGAGACAGGTTCATCTGCATGCTCCAACTTGATGAAGGAGGAGTGCTATACATGTTTTATGTTATTTTACCTGAGAGAGAGCAGCAGGAGTGATTAGCTAGCTAGAAATGAGTTTGAAGATGATGATGTGCTACACTATGACTATGATGATTAAATAGCTAGTGTTCGTGGTAATGACTATGATGATTATTATTAGCTAGTGTTGGTGGTGATTAGATAGCTATCGCAGCTAGTGTTGGTGGTGATGAGCTAGCTAGAATGAGTTTGAAGATGATGATGTGCTATACTATGACTATGGTGATTAAATAAATACTGTTGGTGGTAATGACTATGATGATGATTAAATAGCTTGTGCTGGCGGATTAGATTCAAGTGGAGGCAACATGTGGTGCACATCGAAAGTACTACTAGTCCAAACTAGATCAAGTTTGGATTAGTAGTATACTTTTGACATGCACCACATATTGCCTCCACTTGAACCTAATCCACCTTCATTTGACACACTGTTATGGACATAATGATATAAACCTCATAATTGGTATTGTACCAAAATTTGTATAACGTCGTATAAATACACTAAAAATGAAAAAAAGAGTACTAGTAGCGATGGATAAGAAACACACTACAACTAGCTAGATTAGTAGCAGCGCGGGACAGAACAAGCGCTGCCGCTATGTGTCTTAGCAGTAGCGCTTGTCACACGCGCTACTGCTAAGTAATAGCTGTAGCGCCTTATTGGTAGCGTCGCTGCCCGCGCTACTAGTGGGATTTAAACCCGCGCTATTACTAGGGTTTTCCCTAGTAGTGTAAGAATTTACCTCCTATTAAAGAAATACATGGTCTTAATTTACCGCCTGTTGAAGAAACATATGATCTTGATCCATTACCTATTGAAGAAACTCATGGTCTTGATAACCCGACACAGGTAGTAAAGGTAAATTCTCTCTATAGATATGATAAAGCTGAAATCCCTCCTACTAAAATTGCTAGCCAATGCTTGGATGAGTTTGATAACTTTATGGTTAAGCAAGAAGATTTCAATGCTTATTTTGTTAGATAATTAAAACAAAATGCTTATATGATTGAAAACTTGGGTAATTACATGGCTAATGTTAGAGCTGAACTTAAACTTATTACTAAAAATGCTTCTATGGTTACCACTCAAGTAGAACAAGTACTTAAGGCTCAAAATGATTTGCTCAATGAAATGAACAGTAAGAAAAATGATTATGCTGTTAGAGTAGCTACTAGAACTGGTAGAATGACTCGGGAACCTTTGTATCCTGAAGGCCACCCTAAGAGAATTGAGCAAGATTCTCAGAGAAATAATATTGATGCACCTAGTCCTTCTAAAAGGAAGACAAAGAAAAATGATAGGACTTTGCATGCTTCTAGTGAACCTATTCCTGAACCACCTGAGAATCCCAATGATACTTCTATGTCTGATGCCGAAACACAATCTGGTAATGAACATGAACCTAGTGAAAATGTTAATGATGATGTTCATGATGATGCTCAACCTAGTAATGATAATGATATAGAAGTTGAACCTGCTGTTGATCTTGATAACCCACAATCAAAGAAACAACGTTATGATAAGAGAGACTTTGTTGCTAGTAAACATGGTAAAGAAAGGGAACCATGGGTTCAGAAACCCATGCCTTTTCCTCCCAAACCATCCAAGAAAAAGGATGATGAGGATTTTGAGCGCTTTGCTGAAATGATTAGACCTATTTTTTTGCGTATGCGATTAACTGATATGCTCAAAACAAATCCTTATGCTAAGTATATGAAGGATATCATTACTAATAAAAGAAAGATTCCGGAAGCTGAAATTTCCACCATGCTTGCTAATTATACTTTTAAGGGTGGAATACCTAAGAAACTTGGAGATCCAGGAGTACCCACTATACCATGCTCCATTAAAAGAAACTATGTTAAAACTGCTTTATGTGATCTTGGAACCGGTGTTAGTGTTGTGCCTCTTTATTTATATCGTAGACTTGATTTGAATATGTTGACACCTACTGAAATATCTTTGCAAATGGCTGATAAATCAACTGCTATACCTGTCGGTATTTGTGAGGATGTGCCTGTTGTAGTTGCAAACGTTACTATTTTAACGGACTTTGTTATTCTTGATATTCCCGAGGACGATAGTATGTCTATTATTCTTGGAAGACCTTTTCTGAATACTGCAGGGGCTGTTATTGATTGCAACAAAGGCAATGTCACTTTTCATGTTAATGGTAATGAGAATACTGTACACTTTCCAAGGAAACAACCTCAAGTTCATAGTATCAACTCTATTGGAAAATTCCATCAATTATTTTTGGAGGTTTTGAATTTCCTCTTCCTACTGTCAAGAAGAAATATGATATTCTTATTATTGGGGATGTGCATATCCCCGTTGAGGTAACATAGTGTTATTCGAAATTTCTCCGGTTCCATGTTAGTTGGAATGAGTTTGTTAACAAGACCTGATCAACCTTGTTAGTGGATTCCTTTTGATGAGCATGAGATGGATGAAACTAGAAGGCACAACCTTCTGTACCCTCTTTCTACTTTCTGTTATTTAGTTGAAATAAAGTAAAAATAGTATTTTTCTGTCTGTTTTCTGATTTATCCGTGCAATATAAAAATACCCCGAAAATAAAAGTTCTCCAAATGCCATGCCAATTTAATATGATTTTTTCGGGAATATTTGAGGATTTATGGAACTGAGAGCACAGCAGGGGGGTCAACCACCTGGCCACGAGGGTGGAGGGTGCGCCCTACCCCCAGGGCATGCCCCCTACCTCGTGGGCCCCCGGTGGCCCTCCTCCACTTATTCCTGCACCCACACACTCCTTCTTCCTCCCACAAACACCAATATCCAGCTCAAGCACGAGTTCTAGCTCATTTTGCTGCGATTTTCGATCTCCTTGCTCAAAGCACCTCTCACAAAACTGCTTGGGGGGATTGTTCCTTGGTATGTGACTCCTCCATTGGTCCAATTAGTTTTTGTTCTAGTGCTCTATTCATTGAAAATTTGTGCTGCCTAGGTGACCATGTTCTTGAGCTTGGATGTCAAATTTATGTGGTTCCAAGTAGTTCTAATGCTTGATATAGGCTCTAGGCACTTGTAGGAGTAGTTGCTATCAATTTTATTGAAGTTGGTTCACTTTTGTTTGAAGTTACTAAAAATTTCAAAATATTTCAGAATATAATGAAGAGACTTTTGAGGGGCTCGTCGAGCCGAAGCTCGAAGGAAAAACAAAATGAAGAAACACAGAGGCCCAAATATAATTTGCCTCGCACCGCGGAGGTCCGGCCGTGTGAATGGCCTTCTAATAATTTCTTGAGAGAAGCCGGGATTTATGAATATTTCTATTCATTGGCTGAGAATGCAGGCCTCACCGACTTCCTCCGTGACCAACGTCATCAGTATCTCTTACTCACTAATACTTTTGTGCAAAACTTCTACTATTTTCCTAAGGAATCACCTCCTTCAGTAGAGTTTCATTTATATGATGTTGTTAAGAAAATGCCACTAGAAGAATTTTGCAAGGTTTGCAAAATGCCCTTTGAGGGTACCTTAGATGAGCAACATCGCAAAGATATGGATGGTTTTATTGACACCATTACTGTGGGGGAAACCAGGAAGGTTTCCGATGCAAGAATCACTAGCATACATTTTCCTGTTTTGCGCTACTTTGCTATATTTGCTAGTCGTTGCTTAATTGGTCACGGAAACTGTGGAAACCTCAGTGTTCCTGATATTATCATTTTGTTCCATGGTTTATTCCGCGATAACACTATTAGTATGGGTGGTATCGTTGCTAAACGGTTAAGTCTGAACCGTACTAAAGGCCCTATCTTTGGACGTATTTATGCTTCACGCCTAGCTGCACATTTTAACATACATATTAGGCTCTATGAGAAAGAAGAAAAATTGCTGCCCAATGCTTATTTAGATTATAAGAGTATGTTAGCACATGATTTTATTGTTAAGAATAGGGAAGGGGAGCTTAAATATAAATTGTACTTTAATAAACATCACCCTGAGACTATTACCTTGCCTGCTCCTTCCTTGTTTAATTTATCTGAAGGTCCATATCTTGTTCCATGGGCGGCCATTCAAGCCTACCGGAACCCTGCACCAGCCCCGGAGCCGGAACCACAATTTGAGCCTCCATGACAGTCTAATTATCGGTGGGATCCAGAGATGACTGCCAGCCAGTGGCAGTCAGAGTCCTCTTCATCGCAGTACGACCCTAGCTACACCTACGGGTATCCGCCAGGCCATCCTTGGCAATGAACCAACTTAGGCCAAAAGCCTAAGCTTGGGGGAGTACGTATTTCCACTGGCATTACATTTATGTTCACACACTCATTGCTAGATGTCGGTGCTCATACTCTCTCACTGTAATATCCATGCTAGCTAGTTTATTTTCTTTTTCCTGCTTCCTTCTTGTGTGTTTAATAAACCTTAAGAAAAACAAAAAAATTACTAGTAGTTTTTAGTTAGTTTACTTTTTTGCTGTAGTAGTAATAAAAAGAAAACCCAAAAATATTTCCCGTTCTTCTTTTGCTTGTTGGGAGCTTTTGCGTGTAAATAGTTTCTTTTCTTTTCTTTGGGGGTCGATAGGAGAAGACCATAATTAAATTGTTGAAGTGGCTCTTATATGCATTATTGTTGATCTAACCTAGAGCCCATATTGCCTTGTCTTCTCCTGTTTATTGAATGCTTGCAGATTCCAACTTAGTCCAATGCACGTGCACTCTTATTATTATTCACATCGTTCGGTCGTGCAAGTGAAAGGCAATTATGATGATATATGATGGACTGACTGAGATGAGAAAAGCTGGTATGAACTCGACCTCTCTTGTTTTTGTAAATATGATGAGATCATCGTTCCTGATTCAGCATATTATGAATAAACATGTTTGCAATGACAATTAGAGATCATAGTTGCTCGTGCCATGTTTGATTAGCTATGAGTTATAATGGTTTACCTTGCGTGCCAACATGCTATTAAAATGGTTGTGATGTGGTATAGTGGGGTGGTATCCCCCTTTGAATGATTTAAGTGACTCGACTTGGCACATGTTCACACATGTAGTTGAAACAAAATCAACATAGCCTTCACGATATTTATGTTCATGGTGGATTATATCCTACTCATGCTTGCATCCAATGTTTATTAATTTTAATGCATGTGCATGACTGTTGTCGCTCTCTAGTTGGTCGCTTCCCAGTCTTCTGCTAGCCTTCACTTGTACTAAGTGGGAATGCTACTTGTGCATCCAATCCCTTAAACCCCAAAGTTATTCCATATGAGTCCACTATACCTTCCTATATGCGGTATTTACCTGCTGTTCCAAGTAAATTTGTATGTGCCAAACTCTAAACCTTCAAATAAACATTCTGTTTTGTATGCTCGAATAGCTCAGGTATCAACTAGTGCTGCCCTTATCTTCCATGTTAGGCGGGTTATTCTCAAGAGGAGTGGACTCCTCTCCTCATTCAAGAGAAAATGGCTGGTCTCCGGGATGCCCAGTCCCATGCTTTATGCAAACTAAATCAAAATAATTGCAAACAAAACTCCCCCTGGGACTGTTGCTAGTTGGAGACACTTGTTGTTTTGAGCAAGTCATGGATTGATGCTTGTTGGTGGAGGGGGAGTATAAACTTTACCATTCTGTTTGGGAACCGCCTATAATGTGTGTAGCATGGAAGATATCGCCATCTCTTAGTTGCTATGTTGACAATGAAAGTATACCACTCAAAATATTATTTATCTCTATTTCAAAACCGAGCTCTGGCACCTCTACAAATCCCTTCTTCCCTCTACGAAGGGCCTATCTATTTACTTTCATATTGAGTCATCACCCTCTTATTAAAAAGCACTAGCTGGAGAGCGCAGCTATCATTTGCATCCATTACTGTTAATTTATATTGGGTATGACTATGATTGGATTTCTTTTACCATGAATTACAATGTCTAGTCAGTCCTTGATCTTCAAAGGTGCTTTGCATTTATGTTTTGCAGTCTCAGAAAGGGCTAGCGAGATACCATCCTGTTATATCATATTATGATTGTTTTGAGAAAGTGTTGTCATCCGAGATTTATTATTATCGCTCGCTAGTTGATTATGCCATTGATATGAGTAAACATGAGACCTGAGAGTTATTGCAAATGTGGTTAGTTATAACCTTTGCTGAAAACTTGAATGCTGGCTTTACATATTTACAACAACAAGAGAAAACAGAGTTTGTAAAAGTTTTTCTTTATCACTTTCAGTTTATCAACTAAATTGCTTGAGGACAAGCAAAGGTTTAAGCTTGGGGGAGTTGATACGTCTCCATCGTATCTACTTTTCCAAACACTTTTGCCCTTGTTTTGGACTCTAACTTGCATGATTTGAATGGAACTAACCCGGACTGACGCCGTTTTCAGCAGAATTGCCATGGTGTTATTTATGTGCAGAAACAAAAGTTCTCGGAATGACCTGAAACTCCACGGAACGTCTTTTCGGAAACAATAAAAAATCCTTGCAAAAGATGAAGACCAGGGGGCCCACACCCTGTCCACGAGGGTGGGGGCGCACCCCCTAGGGCGCGCCCCCTACCTCGTGGGCCCCCTGAAGCTCCTCTGACGCCAACTCCAACTCTATATATTTGCTTTCGGGGAGAAAAAAATAAAGGAGAAGAAATCATCGCGTTTTACGACACGGAGCCGCCGCCAAGCCCTAAAACCTCTCAGGAGGGCTGATTTGGAGTCCGTTCGGGGCTCCGGAGAGGGGGATTCATCGCTGTTGTCATCATCAACCATCCTCCATCACCAATTTCATGATGCTCACCGCCGTGTGTGAGTAATTACATCGCAGGCTTGCTGGACAGTGATGGGTTGGATGAGATCTATCATGTAATCGAGTTAGTTTTGTTAGGGTTTGATCCCTAGTATCCACTATGTTCTGAGATTGACGTTGCTATGACTTTGCTATGCTTAATGCTTGTCACTAGGGCCTGAGTGCCATGATTTCAGATCTGAACCTATTATGTTTTCATGAATATATGTGAGTTCTTGATCCTATCTTGCAAGTCTATAGTCACCTACTATGAGTTATGATCCAGCAACCCCGAAGTGACAATAATCGGGACCACTCCTGGTGATGACCATAGTTTGAGGAGTTCATGTATTCACTATGTGCTAATGCTTTGTTCCGGTTCTCTATTAAAAGGAGGCCTTAATAGTTTCCATTAGGACCCCGCTGCCACGGGAGGGTAGGACAAAAGAGGTCATGCAAGTTCTTTTCCATAAGCACGTATGACTATATTCAGAATACATGCCTACATTACATTGATGAATTGGAGCTAGTTCTGTGTCACTCTATGTTATGACTGTTACATGATGAACAACATCCGGCATAATTATCCATCACCGACCCAATGCCTACGAGCTTTTCCTATATTGTTCTCCGCTTATTTACTTTATCGTTGCTACTGTTACAATCACTACAAAACACCAAAAATATTACTTTTTCTACTGTTTCTTTTGTTACTGTTACCACTACTATCATATTACTTTGCTACTAAATACTTTGCTACAGATATTAAGTTAACCAGGTGTGGCTGAATTGACAACTCAGTTGCTAATACTTGAGAATATTCTTTGGCTCCCCTTGTGTCTAATCAATAAATTTGGGTTGAATACTCTACCCTCGAAAACTGTTGCGATCCCCTATACTTGTGGGTTATCACATCCCCGTGACACGCCCAGTCCTATAGCCAAGAAATATAAACCCATTACGCGGCATGGAACCGTTCTGGAGGGATGGCTCGATGGCCCATGGAAAATACACGCAACACCGGACAACATACCAACCCACAGCCTTAGAGCATGTTGGATACTCCGGCAGGTAGCCAAGAGCGGCGATGACATCCTTACCAAAAACACCCCAGAGCAACACCCTCCAGAAGAGGACGACCCCAGAGTATTGACGGTTTTCGAGACATTCGCTTCAAACAATAAGCGCAAAAGGGCACTCTGCGACCTCGCCGAAGTCTGTCAAATCGCCGCGATAAACCCTTGGAAAGACACGGCTATAACCTTTAATACCGGTGACGAACCAAAATACAGGACAATCCGAGCACCAGCCGCATTAGTCCTCAGTCCCATCATGGACGGCTTTCGACTCACCAAGGTCCTCATCTTTCTCTCGCGATATATGCAATGACGATCATTGTATTTGAAGTGAAAGCACGATACGTACATTGGACTTCAGAATCCACTCATTACGGTCACCATTTATGTTTAGTGGTTATTATACAGTCACGGGCTCACCGTACAACTCTGTATTTGCTCATGACATGACTAGTTGACCAGTTAAACGCTCCACGTGGCACCTCTAGTGTTGCATCACATTATCTCACTACCATCGTGCCCACCTATCGATTTGTATCTACTCTACATCTACACTCTTATAAAATACATAAAATAGACTCTTATAAAAAACAGAGTTGGTGATGATGGTGTGCCTGCCATCCTGCAATATAGGCCGTCCGATTTATATTTGACGGATAGGAAAGAAACTATGGCAATTTTGCAAAAAGGTACCCACACACCTCTCCACATTTGCAAATAAGGCCTCCCCTCGTTCATCCTTTTCTCTCACAAGATAAACTAGTCATACAAATGCATCTTGATGTTACGTGCAACGCACGGGCATCTTGCTAGTAAGAATGAAAACAAACGACAAAAAAATATTTGGACGGTGGGTCGAAGTCATGACCGCGGGCACAGCGGACAAGGTGGCCTTGTATTGGTATGTTGAGCCGTCTGTTTTAACACACATGAGCTGGTGTGGTGATTATACACACACGCACGCATGCACACGAACTGCATCCACGCACGCACGCAACACTCACACGTACACACGCAGCCACGCACGCACGCAACACTCACACGCACGCACGCACGCATGCATGCACACACCACTACACCACACGACCAACACACACTCTCACGCTCAAGTGCTCAACCTACACGTGCATGCGCACACATCAGGCCCTGACAGACACATACACAACCAGGTGATTCCCGCGCACGGGTTGGAACCTTGTCGCGCCTGCGTAAATTTGTGTTTATCTGACCTTTTGCCTATGCGAACTGACAGGTGGGACCCACAAGGAACATGGTCAATTTAACTAGTCAACATGGCGCCACGCAGACTATTTGGCCGGTCAACAGAGTGCAATCCAATGCTGAACTGTGAGCAAGTGACCGTATAATCACCGCAAAACGTATATAGTGACCGTAATCAGCTTATTCTGAAGTTCGGTGACCGTATTATGCTTTTCTCTCTGTAGGCCCTCCAAAACTACATCTCTACACATTCTCACATGTTACATCTAACAACTATGCAATACAGCACTACTACTACACTCTAACACAATAAATCATATGTGTTTTTAGTTTTACTAGATATCATATTGTTACTTATAATTATTCAGTTTGCATACATTAAAATTGCCTTTGAAATGTATGGCCAGTATCATCTACCGCGCGGGAAAAATCCCGCCCTTTCCTGTTTAATCGGGTTTGTATCGATGGATCGTGCGAAACAGCAAAACTATAGTACTATACAGTACAAGTGACAGTTCACTGGGCCGTCGTGTCGTCTACTCCTCCGTCGTAAGAGTGGAGTGCTCGCTTTCATAAATCTTCTAGTCCCTTTCGCCGACATGTGGGACATCAAGCTACCGGGTCCACGTGCCATACCAGAATACAGTGCAGAGCAGCCGGGATGAAGCACCCCAGTCATGGCGCCAGCGTAGTAATGAGCAATGAGGCGTCAAATCACAAAGCTGCACCTTTCCCGCAGTTAAGTTGGAGGGACGAAGCAACCATCATTTCACTCGTTGCTGAATCCGCTTTGTGACAGCCTGGTTTTTGCCCTCTTTCATTTGTTTGAGTTTTTATTTGAAATTTTTTGAAACTTGGAGTTTTTGAATCTTTTCATTTGGACTTAAACACTTGGGCATCCTTGGCTTTCACCCAAGTGTTCATTTCTCTCCCAAACCATCATTTCACTTCTGATCCACCTCAAAATGACCTTTGGAATATTTTTCTTAAATGAAAAATATTCAATTTCTCTCTAAAACCCTAAGCCAAACCTGTTTGCTCCAAAGTAACCCTAATTTTTATGGCTCAGAAAATTTTGAGATAATTCACAAATATTCTAGAGACCCTAGGGCACCTCCCTGAGCAAAAGTATTTCATCACTTTTTGGGATATTTTTGCTACATGAAATCTTTTCTGTTCTGCACAAAAATGGTGGTTTCTACAACAACTACCATTTTACTTGCTCCATTTGACCTGATCTTTCTTGTGCTTATTTACCTTAGTAACTCTAAGCTAGCCTCCAAAGCACAGCTTCAAACTCCCAGCCATTTGACCATACTAACACCTCAAAGTTACTGTCCAGAAACTTACCAGCCTTGTAAAACTTTCTCTACTGCACCTGGATCCAAACCCAACCGTGGTAAACTTCAAAACCACCACGAACAACATACCAGACATGGTTTTTGGATGAAGGCCGGCCTGTGGAGGGAGTTCACGCGGTGACCATGCGTGTCCACGATGCCAGGCATGCGTGTCGACGCGCTCTGGGAGCCGCCGAGCGCTCTGTTCGCGCGTGCTCGCTTCCCCCGCCTACCAAACCGAGCCAAAGCTCGCCACCATCATTGTCTTGACACCATTAACTCCACCCTGGCACTCGCCGACGCCGGAGCTCACCGCAGCAAGCACGGGCAAGGTCCGGCTAGCCCAACAGTGCGTGCGCACTATGCTCGTCGTCACCCTCCTCGACCCTGTGCTCGTCTCCGCTCGCCCACAGTGGTCGCGTGACCTCCGTCGCCTTCTTCCCCTCTCACTGACGCCGCTCATCGCCGGGCGCCGTGGACAGGTGTCCACCGGCGGAGCCCGAAGCACCCTCGCTGCTCGCCTATATATAGAGCCCCTCCCCACCCTCTTTGAGCATCCTCCAGCACTCACACACACTCCACGGTAGAGTAGGAAGTCGTATCCCGGCCGGGCAGGCCTTGGGCCGCCATCCCTGAGCTCGAGCTCACCGGCGATCCCCTCTGGTCGCCGCGGCAGCTCCAGCCCCTCCCAGGCCTGGGTGACCTCTCCAGGGCCTCCGCCTCTCTCCGGTGAGGCCGTCTCGCTCGCTTGGAGCCCCTGGAACGGCCTCTGCTCGCCGTCTTCCCCAACTCCGACGACCTCCCCGTTCTGCCTCTGCCCGCGAGCAAGATTCCGACTCCGTCCAACCACCCCTAGCTACGCTACGGGTACGGGCATGTGCGCCTCGACCTCCTCTTACCATCCCTCCCTCTCGTTTTGGCCAAAGAGCCCTCATCACCGGCGAGAGCTCCGGCAAAGCCACGGCCGTCTCTGTTTCTCTCCCCCTCTTCCCCCACCTGACTAGCGGGGCCCACTAGTCAGTCTCTCTGTACACGCGTGAAGCGGTACGAGTGGTGGCGCCCCTGGGCTTTTACGCCTTCGACGTCACCCCCAGTCTTTTTCTTTTTATTCAAATTCATTTGAATTTACAGAACACTTCAAACAGTTATAACTTTTTAACCATAAGTCCAAATGAATTGATTCTTTTTGCATTGTGTTCTTTGAAAGAAAATCTAACAGCTCACCAAAGATGATATGTTTCTGAGCTGTTTAGAATTTCTGGTGAATTTCAGAAGTGTTCTTGATATTTTCCTTGTGTGTTTAAAATTATTTTCAGAAGGTGAGGCTTGTCTTGAGGATCACCAGGAGGCTTGTGAACCTCACCTGCACTAAGGCAAGCCACAACAACATTTTTATGATGCCATTTCAATATTTGTGATTTTCTTACTTGGATGAGATAATTAATCCATGCATTTAAATAATTATTGAGTTATTTGTATTCTGTTAAATGTTGAATATGCTTGATTTACAGAATAGTTGAAACTAGTTTAGTGGATAAAGCAAGTTAAGATTTATTTGAGGTGATATTAGAAATAATTTTGTTATGCATGATAGTTATCTTAACTATATTTTGCCTTCCTAAAATTGATAAGAATTTGTTAGAAAATATTTTGTTAAATCATATTACTTGTTTTACAGAAAGTTTGAACTTAATTTAGTGATAAAGAAAGTAAGAATTGTTCATAGTGAAATTTTTTGTTATGCATATGAAAAAGTTATCGGAATTGCTTTCTTGCGTAAGAAATCAGTGAAACTTGTTGCAAAATATTTTGATTAAGTTGTGAGTCATCTGTAGAGTAACGTGAGCTGTTAACGATTATGCTTGGTGCATATATGACATCGGTTATTTTTATGATACATGTGTTATTTCGCATTTCATGGCATGCTATGACACCGGTCATTGTTAATTTAAAGTTGAAACTAAAAATAACTCAACTTGAATACACCGTTGACTGGGTCATGGTGCCTCTGAATCGAGTCTTTCCAGTGCAACCACATTTGCCTTTATGGGGGGCCTTGATTCGGTCCATTGACACGGCCTCTGGTCGGTGCCTCCATCTAGGGAAGGTTATGTCGTGTTTGCCCTGGCCCGGCAAGCAGACTTAACCTTGTGTGCTCGTTGATAAGAATATGGTACCGATTTCCCCTATTGGGAGTTTCCCCGAGTGGGAGTTTGACCACGATGGTGGTCAGGGTGTCTTTGGTAGACACGGGTCAACCCAGGACCAGCCCTTTGTGGATTTGGGTCAGAGTGGCCGGGAGAGTGCTGTGGCAATGGAGGGGTTTCATCGGAATGCCATTGGTCCACCCAAATGGGAGTGCAAGGCCATGGGTTCCGTGGTGTGGGTCCATTGTGCTACCTCTGTAGAGTGTATAATCTATCAATAGTCGCGTCCACGGTTAAGGACACCTCGTAGTAGGTCCCACCATGAGTCAACGAATGATAAAAATTGCACACTAAGTTGTAAACTTTGCATTGTCAAGGATGGCAGAAAGGCCATCACGGAATTTGGGACCAGATATTGGTCGTGGTTGTGATCGCCGTAAGGATCACGAGTCATTTTGTTAAAGACCACATTGGTGGTGTGTTTTACCACGTTGGTGGCGTACCTTATCATGTTGGTGGTGTGTTTTACCACATTGGTGCTGTTTGTGATCAGAGGATGATCACGGTTGGTAAGTTGTCCTGAGGGACGTTCGAGCATGATCACAGCATGTTGACATATAGTGTTGCATCATTAATAATTGGCTAAATATCATGATATTGTTTGTCATTATGATTATGCTTGTTGTGAGATTGCAAGTACATTCAATGTACTGACCTGGCATGTCATGCCAGATTTCAAGAAAGTCTCGTTGGAAAGGAGCGCTGTTCGAGTCTAGATCGTGTCCACATCGGTGTCCCTGTGATATGGAGCTTCCGCTACGACGTTATTCCGCTGCCACGTAGTTGTTCGGATCGAGGCCCCTTCATGTTCACTAAATAATGTACATATTGTTCAGCCGCACCGAGTGTGACGCTTGGCCTCGACCGCTGTTGTAATTTGAATTCTGTTATGCTAGTATCAATAAAGTGGTTGTTTTTTGTACCAATTTGTTGTGTGTTGCCAGAAGACATGGTCTCTGGGCTGGCAATGCAGGGTAAACCGGTCGCTTTGAGCCGGGGTGCCACAACGATTGGTATCAGAGCCGCGCTGACTGTAGGCCACACTAGACTACGACGTGTTAACTGGACGCTAGGTGCGAGAAAAATTGAGTGCCCGTAGCAGTTATAGCTGGTTGTTGCATTCTAGTCATTTGATTATTATTGTTATGCTAACCTGCTAATGGTTGTGAGTTTAGATGGCTCCGGTGCCGTATCCGTGCAAGTTGCAGCTCATGACATACACGTCACCGCACCTTCTCCGCAACGTGTGGCGTCAGCTGTACCCTCACGGAGATGAACCAGTCTACCGTGTGTACCGGGAGCGTCTAGCAGACTCAGTGTATGAGTATCACGCAGTGGTTACTCTGCGCACCAGTTTCGATTCCGGCTCTTACACTCGCACTTCTCGGAGCGGATACGCCTCCACCGCTTCTCAGGCTGTCCAGTTTGCCGCATTTGAGATCCTTGTCGAGCTTCGTTATACCGAGGTTCAAATGCAGCACCACCCAGGTTTCTATTACTACCCATCTCTGCATGACAACGGTCGTGTCCGTTTTCCCCTTGTTGACCCGGAGTCTGATAGTGTTGCTAGCCATCTTGCTCGTTATATCACTGCTAGCTATCTGATGATCCACGAGCTGGCTCGAGAGCTGACTCGTGCCCGTACTGCTTTAGCCGGTACCTTGGTCACTACTAGATCCACCACTACTCCGTCCTCACTGGGATTTACCCCGTATGTCCCAGTTAGTTCTAGCTCTCCTCTTTCGCCGGTTACTCCCCCGAGTAGCACATGCGTCTCCGCCGTGAACCCTCTCAGTGCTCCTGCCGAGTGGGTCTCACTTCTTGCTACCCCTGCAGCCCCGATGCTTCATCCTACCCCTGCCCCTGAGCGAGAGCCCTCGAGGCAGCGTCGTCGCGTTACCTTTAACCCGGAGGTTTCCGTTAACCACGTCAGTTCGGGATCTGAGACCGCTTCAGGGGAGGACACCGCAGCACCAGCAGAGCAGTAGTATCTTTGAGTATTCGCAGTCATCTAGATGGTGTACGGATGTAGTTGTATGAGTCATGATGCTTCATGTATGAGAGTAGTGGAACCAACCTTGTAGTTTAATTGTCATGTATGAGTCTATGTATAATTATGTTGGGACTTTAATCGCCGTATTTTCTTCGCTCTTTTTGGTCTTTTTCGAGAGTTGTTGCTGGCTTTTCCCCCAATTTTATTCTTGGATGTCTCTCATCTCGATTGTGTTGCCTTGGGAAAATACTCAATAGGATGTCGCGGGGAGGCAGCAGTAGCAACGTTCGCGCGAGAACTCCTGTTCGTTGTTCCGCACGACAGGCAGGATATTCTCCCGAGCCGAACGTTCCACCACCACCTCCACCGCCCGATCCTCCATCCACCGAGCAAGTTCTGCGTATGTTTGAAGAGAAAAGGAACAATGATCTGATTGAAATATTGAGAAGTGTGCAAGCTATGGTTGGACAGAATGGAAATCAGAATGGTCACCACTCAAAGCTGTCAGATTTTCAGAGGACCAATCCACCCAGTTTCAGTCAGGTTGTTGACCCATTAGATGCAGACGATTGGTTGCGGACCATGGAGAAAAAGCTTGAGATCGCCCGTACTGAAGGAAATGATAAAGTCCCATTTGCATCCCATTACCTTGAGGGCGCAGCTGCCATATGGTGGGAAAATACAAAAACCATGTGGCCGATTGATGAGGAAGTCACCTGGGAAAAATTCAAGGATAAGTTCCGCAAGTATCACATCCCTACTAGAGTTATGAAGGCCAAACAACGTGAATTTCTCACGCTCGTCCAAGGAAATCAGTCTGTGGCTGAGTATCTGCAAAAATTCAATCATTTGTCCCATTACTCTCTGTATGATGTGGTCACTGAAGAAAGGAAGATTGACAGATTTCTTGGAGGTTTAAATCCACAACTTCGGTGTGCTCTCAGTATGTTTGCTTTCACCGATTTCCAAACTCTGGTGGACAAAGCGTTCATTGCTGAACGGGAGCACAAGCTTATATCGGATAGTAGGTCTGCTAACAACGACAACAAGCGCAAGTTTGAGCCAAAGAAGGATGGACAACCTGTGCAAAAAGCTCGTACCTGGCAGCCGACTCAAGTGGAATACAGGCCAAATTGGTAGCAGAATGTTAATAGGACCACCACTCAAGTCAAGAATATTGTAACCAGTCCAACACATGAGGAGCGCCAGCGCAATAATACTTGTTTCATTTGCGGGCAGGCCGGACATTATGCCAAAGAGTGTCCCAAGAACAACAAGGTGAATGCCTTGAGCAGGCCACAAGTCAACTTTATGGAGTCAGGGCCAACTGGGCACGTGAATCATATCTCCGCTGATGAAGCCCAAGAGAAGCCAAAAGTCGTCATTGGTATGTTTTCTGTTAATGACATACCTGCAGTAATTTTATTTGACTCTGGGGCTTCCCATTCTTTTATTTCTCGGAGTTTTGCCGCCCAAGACAATTTTCCTTGCGCCATTTTGGGCAAAAATATGCTGGTACAAACCCTGGGATCTATAATCAAGAGCAATCTAGTCTGCCGTGATCTGGAGATCAATATCAATGGGGTCCACTTTCCAACATCTCTGATAATCATTGAGTCTGAACAGTTGGATATTATATTGGGGATGAATTGGCTGACCAAATACCAACTTTGTATAAACTGCGCAACTCGAGAAGTCAGTTTGACCAGTCTGAATGGGCAGCTCATCAAATTCTATGCTTGCAAGCATGTGCCCAAGCCAGAACTAGTTTGCACCGCTGTGGTTGAGTTGGAATTTATTCCTGTGGTCAGTGAGTACCCTGATGGGTTTCCAGAAGAACTGCATGGCATGCCACCAGATCAGGAACTGGAGTTTGCCATAGATCTTGTGCCCGGAACCGCACCAATATACAAGAAGTATTACCGGATGCCCTCATCAGAATTAGTGGAACTAAAGAAACAGCTTGACGAATTACTCCAGAAGGGTTATATTCGTCCCAGCTCTTCACCGTGGGGGTCACCTGCAATTTTCGTGGGCAAAAAGGATGGCAGTCTCCGTATGTGCATAGATTACCGTCAGCTGAATGAGGTCACCATCAAAAATAAATACCCACTGCCAAGGATTGATGATCTATTTGATCAGCTCAGTGGGGCTGAAGTATTCTCAAAAATCGATTTACGGACCGAATATCATCAGCTCAAGATTAAAAAGGAAGATATTCCTAAGACCACATTCACTACATGATACGATCTTTACGAATATACTGTGATGTCCTTTAGTCTCACCAATGCCCTTGCCTTCTCCATGCATATGATGAACAAAGTGTTCATGGACTTCCTCGACAAATTCGTGGTAGTCTTTATCGACGATATCCTCATTTACTCTAGGAGTGAAGAAGATCATAAGGATCACCTCCGAGTAGTGCTACAACGGCTCCGCAACCATCAGTTATACGCCAAATTCAGTAAGTGCGAATTTTGGCTCAAGCAAGTCGGGTTTCTCGGACATGTACTATCCGCCGAAGGTATAGCCGTGGACCCGAGCAAAGTAAAGGATGTGCTTGATTGGGTACCACCCACGACTGTAACACAGATCCAGAGTTTTCTCGGATTAGCTGGATACTATCGTCGTTTCATTGAAGGGTTTTCCAAAATTGCTAAACCGATGACGGAACTGCTCAAAAAGGATACAAAGTTTGAGTGGACAAAGGACTGTGAGAAGAGTTTTAATGAGCTAAAGACGCGTCTGACGACCGCACCGGTATTGACTTTTCCAGACATTTATCGCAGCTTTGATGTATACTGCGATGCCTCCAGACAAGGTATTGGTTGCGTATTGATGCAAGACAGCACGGTAGTAGCGTATGCCTCACGACAACTACGACCACACGAGGGAAATTATCCTACTCATGATTTGGAATTGGCTGCAGTTGTTCATGCATTAAAAATTTGGAGACACTATCTCATTGGAAAAAGGTGCCAAATTTTTACTGACCACAAAAGCCTCAAATACATCTTCACTCAGCTAGATTTAAATCTCCGTCAGCGAAGATGGTTAGAATTGGTCAAGGATTATGACCTTGGAATAAATTACCATCTAGGCAAGGCCAACGTCATTGCCGATGCGCTCAGTCGAAAGCCCGTCAGCTTAAATGTCATGTTAAAATCATTGCCTACCAAACTTCAGGAGGAGATCGCTCGACTCAACTTGGTCATCATGGATGCTGGCCTCACTAATATTTTGGAAGTTACCCCCACACTCGAGATGGATATCCGCAAGGCCCAGCCAGAAGACGCCGAGCTACAAAAACATGCAAAGCAATCCCCAGATTTCTTCAAGGACAACTTCGGTACCCTCCGATTCCGTGGACGAATTTATGTACCAGATCAACCGGACTTGAAGAAGAAAATCTTGTCAGAAGCACACGAATCCTCGTATTCCATTCATCCGGGAGGTACGAAAATGTATGAAGACTTTAAACGGATATTCTGGTGGGATGGGAGTGCTACCTCTAGAGCTTGTGTTGGATTTCCCCGAAGAGGAAAGGATGATGCAGCGGAGTAGCGTAAGTATTTCCCTCAGTTTATGAGAACCAAGGTATCAATCCAGTAGGAGGCCACGCTCAAGTCCCTCGTACCTGCACAAAACGATAGCTACTCACAACCAACGCGATTAGGGGTTGTCAATCCCTTCACGATCACTTACGAGAGTGAGATCTGATAGATATAATATTTTTGGTATTTTTGGTATAGAGATGCAAGGTGAAAAGTAAAAGGCAAAGTAAAAAGAAAAGCAAGATTAAAGTGATGGAGATTGATATGATGAGAATAGACCCGAGGGCCATAGGTTTCACTAGTGGCTTCTCTCAAGAGCATAAGTATTCTACGGTGGGTGAACAAGTTACTGTTGAGCAATTGACAGAATTGAGCATAGTTATGAGAATATCTAGGCATGATCATGTATATAGGCATCACGTCCGTGACAAGTAGACCGAAACGATTCTGCATCTACTACTATTACTCCACTCATCGACCGCTATCCAGCATGCATCTAGAGTATTAAGTTAAAAACAGAGTAACGCTTTAAGCAAGATGACATGATGTAGAGAGATAAATTCATGCAATATGAAATAAACCCCATCTTGTTATCCTCGATGGCAACGATGCAATACGTGCCTTGCTGCCCCTTCTGTCACTGGGAAAGGACACCGCAAGATCGAACCCAAAGCTAAGCACTTCTCCCATGGCAAGAACTACCAATCTAGTTGGCCAAACCAAACGGATAATTTGAAGAGACTTGCAAAGATAACCAATCATACATACAAGAATTCAGAGAAGATTCAAATATTATTCATAGATAGACTTGATCATAAACCCACAATTCATCGGACTCAACAAACACACCGCAAAAAAAAGATTACATCGAATAGATCTCCATGAGAGAGGGGGAGAACTTTGAATTGAGATCCAAAAAGAGAGAAGAAGCCATCTAGCTACTAACTATGGACCCGAAGGTCTGAGGTAAACTACTCACACTTCATCGGAGGGGCTATGATGATGTAGAAGCCCTCCGTGATGACGACCCTCTCCGGCGGAGCTCCGGAACAGGCCCCAAGATGGGATCTTGTGGATACAGAAAGTTGCGGTGGTGGAATTAGGTTTTTGGCTCCTGTTTTGATCGTTTGGGGGTACATAGGTATATATAGGAGGAAGGAGTACGTCGGTGGAGCACCGAGGGGCCCACGAGGCAGGGGGGCGCGCCCCCCACCCTCGTGACCGCCTCTTTGACTCCTTGGAGTAGGGTCCAAGTCTCCTGGATCACGTTCGGTGAGAAAATCACGTTCCCGAAGGTTTTATTCCGTTTGGACTCCGTTTGATATTCTGTTTCTCCGAAATACTGAAATAGGCAAAAAACATCAATTCTGGGCTAGCCTCCGGTTAATAGATTAGTCCCAAAAATAATATAAAAGTGGAAAATAAAGCCCAATATAGTCCAAAACAGTAGATAATATAGCATGGAGCAATCAAAAATTATAGATACGTTGGAGACGTATCAGGGGTGAAGAAAGACATTGCATATTTTGTAGCCTGTTGCGACATATGCAACAAGGTGAAAGCAGATCATTAGAAGCCAGCTGGACTTCTCCAACCATTGCCAGTTTCACAATGGAAATGGGATGATATTTGCATGGATTTCATCACCGGATTGCCTAGGTCTCAGCAAGGCAAAGACGCCATCTGGGTTATAGTGGACATCCTCACCAAGGTTGCTCACTTCATCCCGATCAGCACCAGATACAGAGCAGACGAACTTGCACAACTGTATGTATCCCGAATCGTCAGTCTGCATGGAGTACCCTGAACCATCACTTCCGACCGAGGATCTTTGTTTACCTCCGCTTTCTGGTCCCGTCTTCATCAAGCCTTGGGGACATCACTGAAATATAGTACTTCTTATCACCCTCAGACGGACGGTCAGACAGAGCGAGTAAATCAAATACTCGAAGATATGTTGCGAGCCTGTGTACTAGCCAACGGGGCAAAATGGGAAGATTGTTTGCCATACGCCGAGTTCTCATATAACAACAGCTTCCAGACCAGTCTAAAGATGTCGCCATATGAAGCTCTATATGGTCGTAAGTGCCACACTCCTCTAAATTGGTCTCAAGCTGGAGATAGCCATATCTTCGGAACCGATCTCATGATGGAAGCTGAGAGACAAGTCCGGGAAATCAGAGACCGACTGCAATTGGCCAAATCCCGTCAGAAGAGTTATTATGACGCAAAGCACCGGCAGGTCAGTTTTGGGCTCGGAAAACACGTGTACCTTCGAGTCACTCCTATGAAAGGAGTTAAGCGATTTCAGACTCGTGGAAAGCTGGCACCCATATTCATTGGTCCATTCCCAATTATGTCTCGAGTGGGTACGGTTGCATACCAACTGGAACTACCCCCTGAGTTGTCGGATATACACAATATGTTCCATGTTTCGCAATTGAGACGATGCATATCCCCGCTTGAGAAAAGGACTGCAATGACTGAGATAGAATTGACAGCGGATTTAACTTATGAAGAAAGACCGTTCAAAATTTTGGATCAAATGGAAAGGGTCACTCGCAGCAAAGCCAGAAAATTTTACAAGGTTTTGTGGGAGCATCACACAGAGTCAGAAGAAACTTGGGAGCAGGAAGAATTCCTTAAGGGTCAGTATCCAGAGTGGTTTTCCCAAGCAACCGAATCTCGAGGACGAGATTCATTCTAAGTGGGGGAGGTTTTTGACAGCCTGGTTTTTGCCCTGTTTCATTTGTTTGAGTTTTCATTTGAATTTTTTTGAAACTTGGAGTTTTTGAATCTTTTCATTTGGACTTAAACACTTGGGCATCCTTGGCTTTCACCCAAGTGTTCATTTCTCTCCCAAACCATCATTTCACTTCTGATCCACCTCAAAATGACCTTTGGAATATTTTTCTTAAATGAACAATATTCAATTTCTCTCTAAAACCCTAAGCCAAACCTATTTGCTCCAAAGCAACCCTAATTTTTATGGCTCAGAAAATTCTGAGATAATTCACAAATATTCTAGAGACCCTAGGGCACCTCCCTGAGCAAAAATATTTCATCACTTTTTGGGATATTTTTGCTACAGAAAATCTTTTCTGTTCTGGACAGAAATGGTGGTTTCTACAGCAACTACCATTTTACTTGCTCCATTTGACCTGATCTTTCTTGTGCTTATTTACCTTAGTAACTCTAAGCTAGCCTCCAAAGCACAGCTTCAAACTCCCAGCCATTTGACCACAGTAACACCTCAAAGTTACTGTCCGTTACTGTCTAGAAACTTACCAGACTTGTAAAACTTTCTCTACTGCACCTGGATCCAAACCCAACCACGGTAAACTTCAAAACCACCACGAACAACATGCCAGACATGGTTTTTGGACAAAGGCCGGCCTGTGGAGGGAGTTCACGCGGTGACCACACGTGTCCATGATGCCAGGCATGCGTGTCGACGCGCTCTGGGAGCTGCCGAGCGCTCTGTTCGCGCGTGATCGCTTCCCCCGCCTGCCAAACCTAGCCAAAGCTCGCCACCATCATCGTCTCGACACCATTAACTCCACCCTGGCACTCGCCAATGCCGGAGCTCGCTACAGCGAGCACGGGCAAGGTCCGGCCAGCCCAACAGTGCGTGCGCACTATGCTCGTCTCCGCTCGCCCATAGTGGCCGCGTGACCGCCGTCGCCTTCTCCCCCTCTCACTAACGCCGCTCGTCGCCGGGCGCCGTGGACAGGTGTCCACCGGCGGAGCCCGAAGCACCCTCGCTGCTCGCCTATATATAGAGCCCCTCCCCACCCTCTTTGAGCATCCTCCAGCACTCACACACACTCCACGGTAGAGTAGGAAGCCGTAGCCCGGCCGGGCAGGCCTTGGGCCGCCGTCCCCGAGCTCGAGCTCGCCGGCGATCCCCTCTGGTCGCCGCACTAGCTCCAGCCCCTCCCAGGCCTGGGCGACCTCTCCAGGGCCTCCGCCTCTCTTCGGTGAGGCCGTCTCGCCCGCTTGGAGCCCCTGGAACGGCCTCTGCTCGCCGTCTTCCCCAACTCCGACGACCTCCCCGTTCCGCCTCCGCCCGCGAGCAAGATTCCGACTCCGTCCAACCACCCCTAGCTACGCTATGGGTACGGGCATGTGCGCCTCGACCTCCTCTTACCATCCCTCCCTCTCGTTTTGGCCAAAGAGCCCTCGTCGCCGGCGAGAGCTCCGGCAAAGCCACGGCCGTCTCTGTTTCTCTCTCCCTCTTTCCCCACCTGACTAGCGGGGCCTGCTAGTTAGTCTCTCTATACACGCGTGAAGCGGTACGAGCGGTGGCGCCCCTGGGCTTTTACGCTTTCGACGTCACCCCCCAGTCTTTTTCTTTTTATTCAAATTCATTTGAATTTACAGAACACTTCAAACAGTTATAACTTTTTAACCATAAGTCCAAATGAATTGATTCTTTTTGCATTGTGTTCTTTGAAAGAAAATCTAACAGCTCACCAAAGATGAGATGTTTCTGAGCTGTTTAGAATTTCTGGTGAATTTCAGAAGTGTTCTTGATATTTTCCTTGTGTGTTTAAAATTATTTTCAGAAGGTGAGGCTTGTCTTGAGGATCACCAGGAGGCTTGTGAACCTCACCTGCACTAAGGCAAGCCACATCAACATTTTTATGATGCCATTTCAATATTTGTGATTTTCTTACTTGGATGAGATAATTAATCCATGCATTTAAATAATTATTGTGTTATTTGTATTCTGTTAAATGTTGAATATGCTTTATTTACAGAATAGTTGAAACTAGTTTAGTGGATAAAGCAAGTTAAGATTTATTTGAGGTGATATTAGAAATAATTTTGTCATGCATGACAGTTATCTTAACTATATTTTTGCCTTGCTAAAATTGATAAGAATTTGTTAGAAAATATTCTGTTAAATCATATTACTTGTTTTATAGAAAGTTTGAACTTAATTTAGTGATAGAGAAAGTAAGAATTGTTGATAGTGAATTTTTTTGTTATGCATATGAAAAAGTTATCGGAATTGCTTTCTTGCGTAAGAAATCAATGAAACTTGTTGCAAAATATTTTGATTAAGTTGTGAGTCATCTGTAGAGTAACGTGAGTTGTTGACGATTATGCTTGGTGCATATATGCCATCGGTTATTTTTATGATACATGTGTTATTTCGCATTTCATGGCATGCTATGACACCGGTCATTGTCAGTTTAAAGTTGAAACTGAAAATAACTCAACTTGAATACATCGTTGACTGGGTCATGGTGCCGCTGAATCGAGTCTTTCCAGTGCAACCACATTTGCCTTTATGGGGGGCCTTGATTCGGTCCATTGACACGGCCTCTGGTCGGTGCCTCCATCTAGGGAAGGTTATGTCGTGTTTGCCCTGGCCCGGCAAGCAAACTTAACCTTGTGTGCTCGTTGATAAGATTATGGTATCGATTTCCCCTAGTGGGAGTTTCCCCGAGTGGGAGTTTGACCACGACGGTGGTCAGGGTGTCTTTGGTAGACACGGGGCCACCCAGGACCAGCCCATTGTGGATTTGGGTCGGAGTGGCCGGGATAGTGCTGTGGCAATGGGGGGGTTTCGTCGGAATGTCGTTGGTCCACCCGAATGGGAGTGCGAGGCCATGGGTTCCGTGGTGTGGGTCCAGTGTGCTACCTCTGTAGAGTGTATAATCTATCAATAGTCGCGTCCACGGTTAAGGACACCTCGTAGTAGGTCCCACCATGAGTCAACGAATGATAAAAATTGCGCACTAAGTTGTAAACTTTGCATTGTCAAGGATGGCAAAAAGGCCATCGCGGAATTTGGGACCAGATATTGGTCGTGGTTGTGATCGCAGTAAGGATCACGAGTCATTTTGTTAAAGACCACATTGGTGGTGTGTTTTACCACGTTGGTGGTCTATCTTATCACGTTGGTGGTGTGTTTTACCACATTGGTGGTGTTTGTGATCAGAGGATGATCACGGTTGGTAAGTTGTCCTGAGGGACGTTCGAGCATGATCAGGGCATGTTGACATATAGTGTTGCATCATTAATAATTGGCTAAATATCATGATATTGTTTGTCATTATGATTATGCTTGTTGTGAGCTTGCAAGTACATTCAATGTACTAACCTGGCGTGTCATGCCAGATTTTAGGAAAGTCTCGTTGGAAAGGAGCATTGTTCGAGTCTAGATCGTGTCCACATCGGTGTCCCTGTGGTATGGAGCTTCCGCTACGACGTTATTCCGCTGCCACGTAGTTGTTCGGATCGAGGCCCCTTTATGTTCACTAAATAATGTACATATTGTTCAGCCGCACTGAGTGTGCCGCTTGGCTTCGACCATTGTTGTAATTTGAACTCTGTTCCGCTAGTATCAATAAAGCGGTTGTTTTCTATACCAATTTGTTGTGTGTTGCCAGAAGACATGGTCTCTGGGCTGGCAATGCAGGGTAAACCAGTCGCTCTGAGCCGGGGTGCCACACGCTTCTCCCTCATCTTCTTCAACTTAACCACGTGTTGCTTCTGCCGTTGTTCTGCCTCATGTGGGACGTGGATCGGCTTGGTAAATCACTGACATATGTTAGCAAACCGCCAGGACAACGTCCTCCGAAAATAAGAAGCCTAATCCTAGACTTACAAAGGGTTACGTAGCTGCTCAAATAAGAAACCTCCCCCGCCATCCGCGCGGCAAAATCACCTCCTTTTTGCTAATATTGATTCTATAATTTTTTAGATCAATATAATTGAGATTTGTATATATAGCACACAGGAGCAAAACCAAGTGGTATGGTTAAGGGCATCCACAATATGTAGCCAAATGTGAAAATAGCTTTTAGCATCGTGGGAACCATTGTGGACGGTGTTGCCAAAGCCAAAAAGATGGAACCGAAGCTCCCTGATTGATTGATTTAAGGAATAGAAAAATGCAACGTATCTCCTCTTTCTCCCACGCTTGGACGCATGTAGTACAGTATAGAGCATAGAGTCTACTCCCCTGTCCCTTCTATCACAAATCACAAAGCAGTGAGGTGTCAAATCACAAAAGCACGGACAAAGCAATCATCATTTCACTCTTCGTTGACTCCGCTTCTCCATCGTCTTCTTCGAGAAATCATCTCACCGCACTAGTACTCCTAGTAGTACTCCCTCTGGTCCTTTTTTGTCTGCGTCTAAGAAAATTTCATTTTCCCTGCAATGCTCTGCGCATTGGCATTTTTTCACTGCTCTTTCCAACCGGGCCCTCCATCCCTTTCCACCGCATGCGTGCCTGCAGTAATCCCATCTCTCTTTCCCATGTGCTTCGCATCTTCCCAAGGCAGAGAGAGCTGCTTGCATGCAGAAACAGGAGAGAGAGCGAGAGGCGCATGTGTGCAGTGCAGAGAGATGGACATGGGAGAGAGAGACGACATGCATGCATGCGGAAGTGAGAAGGTTGGTTTGCATGGCGCTGCATTAATCAAGAGATGAGGAGTGAGATGGTTAGCTCTTTGGTCTTTGGAGAAAAAAATACGCATTAATTGACACGTGAAACGAGGATTTGTATCGATTAAATCCCGCAAAGGAAAACCCCGCCTTTGTTTTTTAAAACTAGTACTCCTAGTACGTACGTACTTATACTGCTTGGGTCTAGGCCTTGCATTGCCAAACTTCGCCACACATTTTTGCCAAGCTTGCCTAAAGTTTTCAAAATGAGAAGGAGGTACACTTGCGCACGGCTGTCGCGGTCGTACCGCACCCTCACACGGTCGCTCCTGCACGCCGCGGTCGCACCGCACCCTCACACGGTCGCTCCTGCACGCCGCAAACCTAACCAAGGGAATGCACCCTCACTGACACATGCTGTCGCATGTGAACAAACCAAACTCAGCCATCCTATCCCTGACACATAATTTTCGTTCATAGAGTATGTTTATCCAACCGCATGTTGGGGAGTATCCATACGGCCCGTGCGGTGGTCTGTTGGGGAAGAAGAAGAGGTGAGGAAGAAGGAAAGAAGGGTTAGGAGACGTAGGATATTCATCCAACCGCCTAAAATGGTAGACTGACCCAAGTCAGGCGACTTGCATAACAAATATATGTTTTTACATAGCAAAAGATCCATAAAAACAACAACATAAAGAAAAACTATCACTGCTCGCGAAAAGAGACGGTCTCGTCGTCTTTGGCTGCCGGCGCGAACCAGCCGACGTGTGTCTCTGCACCGTGGTTGTCCTCGGCCTCCAGCTACTCATTCAAGCGGAGTGTGCGGGCGCTCTGCACAGACGAGAGCATAGCCCGGTTCAAGTTGAGGACGTCTGGTTCCGCCTGCAGAAGGGCCTCGATGGCAGTGGCATCCACGCGCTCCGCGTCGAGTCGAGCCTCCGCCGGCCGGTTCAAGTCTAGGACGTCCGGTTCCGCCTGCAGGAGGGCGTCGATGAGAGCGGCATCCACGCGCTCTACGTCGAGTCGAGCCTCTGCCGCCCGGTTCAAGTCCAGGACGTCCGGTTCCACCTGCAGGAGGGCCTCGATGGCAGCGGCATCCGCGCGCTCCGCCTCAAGTTGAGCCTCTACCGCCGGGTTCACATCCACGACATCCAGTTCCGCCTGCAGGAGAGCCTCGATGGCAGCGGCATGCGCGCTCTCCACGTCAAGTTGAGCCTCTACCTCCTGGTCCTCCTTTAGTATCGCCATGTTGAACCGCTGGTCCGCATGCACCATGGGGGACTCGGACGCCGGCACAAAGTCGACGTCTATCGTCTCATACCCATCGGGGGCCTTCTGCGCCGCGACCTCCGCCATGAACATTGGATCGGCTTCCTCCTCCTTGTAGCTTGGCTCCAGAGAACTCGGGGATTGGCCCGCCGCAAAGCGAGCTTGGGAACGGAGGTCTATGGCGCCGACTGCCACCGTGATTTCTGCGCGGCGCTCCGGCCTTCAGAATCTTGTAGTAAGTGATCTTGCGGCGCATCATGGCTTTCTGGCAAACAGGGGACGCTTGATGCGGGCTAGGGGACCGAAAGGTGGGGGAATGGGCTGGAGATTTGGTGTGGTTTTAGGGTAGTGGCTGGCATAGGCCGAGCAGCGAAGGTTCTGGTGTGAATAGTGGTTCCGGTGACGACCGGTCAATCGGTTTTAACTGTACATCGCTCTTGTCGCGTTCGCGTTGCAGCCCTACATGCTGGACCCTCCACGTCTCTCACCGAATGGAACGTGCTTCGTCTTGCGTTTTCGCTCGCTTGTGGGACCACAGTTGAGAGAAAACCGACGTCCCTCCCCTCCCCCGCCCGCGTCATTTATTATACCACCACTCCCTCCATTTTATGCGGAGTAAATAAAAACAGAGGGAGTATACTATGGATGAGGATCCCCTTACGTGGCCGAACCCATTGAGTAACCGACATGCGGGGCCTAGAAAGCATGGGGTCCGCCAGTAAGTGACCGAAAGGGAGGGTAAGGCAGGGATACCTACGTCAGAGGATCCACTTCCACTATACTACTCTGACCAAATGCTAGAGTAATATATGACATGCAACTTACACAAATGTTAGAGTAATAATATATGACATGCAACTTACACAAAGCATACGGTCAAATTCGTATGTGAAAGGAATTTCCAATGATATAATTTTCACATTATACATCTCATGTACTATTAATCTTGTCAATAGTCAAATTGGAAACCATCTCGAGTACAAATCTAGGAGTACGTACGAATCTAACAATATTGATTAGGCGTTGTTAAATGTTGATACCTTTTTGATCAAAGTAGAGATACTTTGACTACACATAAAACTTATATGTAAACTAGAAAGGATAGGAGGAAGTATATTGTACGTTCAAAACCGAAACGAACATTGAATACCCTTTATATATGATTTGCGGATGCTATGATCACTGGTTCAAAATTTTGAATCCGCCTTAGGTATAACGTGCCCCCACTCGTTCCCTCTCGATTTCATCTCAGGGTCCGGAGATCTATTGAAAGAGGACTAGGGTGGGTACATGCGAATGATACTCCGCAGAATGTTCAAATGAGGCATGCGGGAGGATGGACTCGACTGGAGGGCGACATGATCGATGGAGAAGAGGGTTGGAGAGGAATGAGAAATAAGCAAAAGCCACATGATTATACTTGAACGGCTGAAATAAACAATAAGTTGTCTCGCTTGGCCTACATAGTGAAAGGCCTCATGCGCAACGCGGAGCACTGACGCTCGAATATGGCCGGGAAAACAGGGAAACCGACATGTGGGGCACACCCGTCGGGACGACGTAGCGCAGCCTAGTCCAATGGAGGAGCTAGCCCACGACCTCCTCGCCACCGACAACCGTTCATGTGGGTCGTTGGGGCCAACAACGGGGCGCAGCTCTAGCACCACCTCTGGACACGGCGATCACGGTGAGCGACACGCTCATATCGTAGCTAGACACGATCAGTTTCAGTGTGCCGAGGGTGGCGTTAGTGCTGTGGCACGACCAACGGTATGTTTGGTTTGTGCCCAAGGTTGCCCCATCAAAGCATTGGGTAGCCAAAATTTTGGTTGAGGTATTGGTTGCCCATGATTTAGCCGACATTGGCAAGAAAAATGAACTAGAGTTGGCTAGAGTTCATTGGCATGCCAAAGAAATGGCAACCATGCAAACAAAGACCAATCTTTGGGTCATGACCAAAATTTTGGTTGAGGTATTGGTTGCCCATGATTTGGCCGACATTGGCAAGAAAAATGAACTAGAGTTGGCTAGAGTTCATTGGCATGCCAAAAAAGTGGCAACCATCCAAACAAAGACCAATCTTTGGGTCATGAACAAAATTTTGGTAAGGTGCACTTTGGCCACAATCCAAACACACCCCAACACCCGGCTCGTCGAGGATGCACGGGGCTCCGCGACGCGTCCGCGGAGGGGTGTAGCGCGGCCAACTGCATCCTCTGGACCTGATACCATGCCGGGTCGTCTTGCTTTTTCAATGACATGCGGGGATCGCATGTGAGCAAAGGGCATCTCCAACGTTGCCACGACCGCAGCTGACTACCCTGGCACACCAAAACCCTCGTCCCTCGCACCGTCGCGCGGTGCTTTCCCAGCCGGCGCCAGCAGCCCGCATTCATGCCGTCCATTCGTATGTCGTTGTTAAGAGGCTCGGTGCCCGAGGAACCAACTCCGGCAACTTAATGACACACTCGTACGCTTGGCCTCACCGGAATGCGCTACTTAAAGCGGCAACGCCCAGCTAACCTCCACACCATAGCGCATTGTCCTCCTACCTGGCACCACATCCGCCATGACCGCAAGTGCGAACGCTCTCCGGGAGAGCTTGTCTTCGGGGGTGAAGCTCGAGGTCGCCGCCCTCGCTCAAGTCGCCTCTCGCGACGCAATATAGGCATCGCCAGACGCGGACGCGACCGCACAAGCGGTGGCCACGCTGGCGGCCAACGACGGGAGCACCGTCAACCACACGTCCTACTTGCCGCCGTCCAACGTCCGGCACCGCCGAGGTCGGGGACTCCTTCGAGGATGAGTAGGGCATGGGAGGCAGCAGGGCATGGTGTGCTAACTGGCCGGTCCATATCCCGTGTTCTACTCTTCCTCGCCGGAGACCGCACCTTCACTTCACGGGTCTTGAACCCTGCCCCCATACATAGAGATCGCAGATGGAGGACGTCGGTCGCTGTCGTAGAATAGGTTTAGGGTCGGATTTCTTTTATTTTTCTGTCTGATAAAAGTTCGAAATGTAATGAAAATCTGCCATGTTTGCATTAATATCGGCTGGTGTATATGAACTTTCACAATAATATACATATGTAGGCCAAAAAACAATGGAGGTCTTGGTATTCTTAATCTGGGGGTTCAGAATGTGGCTCTCCTTCTCAAGCATGCCAGTAATTTCTTGAACAAACGACAAATTCCTTGGGTATGTCTAGTTTGGGACTCATATTATTTTGAGAGAATGCCCCAGGGAACAAATGATTGTGGCTCCTTCTGGTGGAGAGATATTTGCAAAGTCATGCAGCATTTTAGGGACTGCTCCTGGGTGCAGATCAATGAAGGGGACACTGCTCTCTTTTGGTCTGATAACTGGAACCTTGGCTCTGAAACATCTAGTTTACAGGCAAGATTCTCAAGGCTTTTCTCTTTTGCCAAGGACCCCTGGGTCTCAATTAAGGAAATTTTCAACACCCAGGATCTGCACCAATTTTTTCACCTTCCCTTATCGGCTCAAGCCTTTGATGAGTTAAATCTAATAAAGGATTTAATGAACTCACACAGAAGAGACCCCAGCTCGAAGGACTGTTGGTTCTGGCAGGGCTCTTCCAAGTTTTACAAGCCAAAGATGTTTTACTCACACTCCTTTCAGTTTGAGTCCTTCAATCCTTTGCTCTGTTGGATATGGAAATCCTCCTGTACTCTCAAGATCAAGGTCTTTGCTTGGATGCTTATTATGGATAGGTTAAACACCAAGGATATGGTTGAAAGAAGGCACTGGCACATGGAGGATGGAGTCCACTGTAGGCTATGCCCTTTGCAGGCTAGGGAAACCAGAGATCACTTGTTCTTCAATTGCAATTTCAGTGTAAGGGTCTGGAATTATCTACAGATTGATTGGTCTGCTGGCACCTCCATGATTGAGCTGGTTACTCGGGAAAGGAGAGGTTTTGCTAGTCCTTTCTTTTCTGAAGTGGTATTCATTGCTTGCTGGCATATTTGGATCATCAGAAATGCCAAAGTGTTCAGAAATGAGAGGGCCAATTTCAATAAATGGAGGTTTGCTTTTAGGCAGGATATTAGCCTCATGCAGCACAGGATCAGAGCTGCTTACAAGGCTGACCTGCTCAAATGGATCTCTTACCTCCCACCCTAATCTAGTTTTGTAGGGTTTTCTTTTTTCTTCTTCCTTGTAACCTGGTTACTCCTTGTAATCAACTTGTTGTATCTGTTATTTTTTCAATAAAGTTTTGATCTGCTGTGGGGGTTTTGCCCCACAGTTCACAGTCAAAAAAAAGATGCCCGTGCGTTGCACGGAAGATCAAGATCTTGTGGGAGAAAAGGATGAACGAGGGAAAGCCTTATCTGCAAATGTGGAGAGGAGTGCGGGTAAATTGTCATAGTTTCCTTCCTATCCGTTAGATATAGATCGGACGGCCTATATAGCAGGATGACAGGCACACCATCATCACCAACTCTACTTTTTATTGAACCGAGACAAATCTAACATGTGAAGTAAAATAAACACATAGGGTCTATACATACACAAATTATCTTAGGCACTCCAATAGTACGTCCACTACACATTCACGCATTTCACATCTTTCTACATCTACGGGAACCTACGAAAGGGTTAACGTAAATTGCATCTCTCTCTCCTCCCCTGATTTTCTTGGTGGTGGGCCCCTCGCTCCCCCAATCTACAATCAACAGCTCACACGTTTGACATTACGTTAATTACGTAACCGGGATTACGTAGGTGTAGCATTACTCGTCCTAAAAAACCCAACTAAGCCAACCTCCCAGCATATCGCGCGAGAAAAGACCCGGCCGCGCCGTTTTAGTCGGGATTACCGGATTACTAGTAGTAGTATCGATGGATCGCGTGAAGCAACAAAATTTTTTTGAGGGGGCAAAGCACCTAGTTTAAAAGGAAAAAAGGTGGTACACTCACAGCACTCCTGTCGCGGTCGCATTGCACCCCACACACGTTCGGTCCTGCACACGGCTCACGCAAACGGAACGCGCTTCGGCTTGCCTCTTCACTGACACGTGGGACTGCACTTGGAGAAACCGACCATGCGCCAAACTCCCCCCACCCACCTCGCGAAAATCCCCCCCACACACCCAAAAATTCCCCCCAAATCCGATTCAACAGCCCTTCGGCCAACTAGCCAATAATATTCCCCAAACCAATTAACAGCTTCTCCCACAGTACGTGCATTCTAGACCGAGGCCCCGTTCATGTCGGTGTAGCGCTGAATGTTAGCTGATAGACGTTGTTAATCTCACTGTTTGCCGAAGTAGTTTACTGTCAATATGCTCTGCTTAAGAAGCTTCCTTGCCCTGTTCTGCACTCAATCTGCTTAGCTGAGATGGCATGCCAAGGCCGATTAGTTGCTAAAATATCCTGCCATATATTTATTGTGACGTAGATTGCCATGGTCTAGTAGCCAATTTGTTAGGTGAAATAGCTCTACACCGTTTTATACTCGGTCTTTGTTGCCGCGATGGCCTTCGATAGTTCGATGGTCGTGTGCTCGGCCTCATTGACTGCTGAAACAGCCTGCCATAATTTGGCACTCAAATCTGTTTGCTGAATTAGCTTTACATATATTTCGTTACTTAGATCTGCTCGTCCAAATATCTTGTCATAGCCTTAGAGGTATTTTTTTCTGGACTTCATAAAAAAGCATATATGTTTTTCCTGTACTATCTAGTAGAAGAACTAATTTGTATGTCTAACAGATGGACAGGACTTGGATAACTTCTGCTCGAAGATTCTCCACTGCATATGTCGAGGGGGTTGAAAACTTCATGAACTTTATCAGAGCTGAGTACGGTGGTTCGAAATCAGATGTGCTCTGCCCATGTAGCAGTTGTATGAATTCAGTTACAAGACCCCTGTCAACTGTGCAAAATCATCTACACTTGTATGGGATGTCGGTCAGATATACTAGGTGGGTTCATCATGGTGAAGCTGTGAACGTCAATGTTATTGACTACGTGGAAGCAGCAGATCACCATCTTGATCTGCCTGATGCTCAGGTGGAAGAGGAGGAGGAGGGGGAGGTGGTGGCGGAGCTAGTGAGTTTGACCAACATTGAAACAATGCTACGAAATGCTCGTGCATTTCGTGAACTTTCACCTGCAGAAGAAAAACGGTGGGCCCGCATGTTGGAACAATGCAACGTTGCTGTCACCCCAGGAAATAAGCTGTCAGTATTCTTAGCTATGGTCACCTTTCTTCAGGTGAAGACATCTGAGCGGACGACCAACAAATCATTCAATGCGATGTTGGCTGCTTTCCGCAAATCTTTCCCAAATGCGTCTGAGCTGCCACACACCTACAGTAAAATGAAGAATTTCCTTCGTGCAGTTGGAATTGGATATGATATGATCCATGTTTGTAAGAATAATTGTGTTCTGTTCCGGAAGGATTATGCCAACTTAAGTGAATGCCCAAAATGCAAATCATCAAGATGGAAAGATGGTGATGCTGTGAATAGGATTCCTCATAATGTTCTGAGACATTTTCCAATTACACCAAGATTGCAGAGGTTGTTTCATGATGCTGAAACAAGAGAGGATGTACTGTGGCATTCTAGGAACCAGGAGTACAGAGATCAGAATGCAATGAGCCATCCATCTCATGGTAGTGAGTGGAAAAGCTTCAATGATAAACACAAAGAGTTTGCTGCTGACCCAGAAACATTAGACTTGGCTTAGCTTCAGATGGATTTAACCCATTTGGCCACCAGAGCACCACATATAGCATGTGGCCAGTGCTTGTTATCCCTTACAACATGCCTCCAAATGTCTGCACCAAAGAATCAAACTACATGATGGCCTTGCTCATCCCAGGTCCAAAAAGTCCTGGAAATGATTTTGATTTGTTCATGGAGCCTCTTGTGGAGGAAATTCAACAGCTATGGAAGGGTGTTCTCACTTGAGACCTATATAGCAGCCCACCAGCTGATTTCTTTCTGCGTGTTGTTATAATTTGGTGCATCCATGATTATCCGGCTTTGGGCACTATGTCAAGGCGAACGACACATGGTTACAATGCATGTGTTCGCTGTGACAGGAATCCACTGTCATACGCAATACTTAGCAAGATCTGTTACATTGAAAACCGCCGTTTCCTTCCCAAGGACAAGCCGCATCCTAGAAATACCAAAGACATGTGTTCAATGCAAAGCATGTAAACCGTGATGCGCCAAAGAGGCTCACCGCTGATGAGTTGCAAGTGGAATTAGATAAGGTCAGGCATATTACATCAGGAAACCATCCTGGTAATGGTAGCGGGAAAAGGAAGCGTGGCAGGGTAGAAGAGAGATTATTGTTTACCCGTAGGTCCACTTTGTGGGACTTGCAGTATTGGAAAGATTTGGATCTGAAAAATATATGTGATGCACATTGAGAAAAATATATGTGACAGCATTATCGGCACACTTCTTCATATTGAAGGCAAGACGAAAGATACCTTAAAATCTAGGATTGATTTGACACACCTGGGTATCAGAAAGGATTTGCAGGTGCAAGATGAAGGTAAACCACGGGATATGGCACCAGCTGTGTACGTCTTGGACAAGGTAAAAACAAAAGAATTCTGCGAGATCCTGTCACGTGTGAGATTCCCACATGGATTTTCTTCGAACGCTGAAAGGAGAGTGTGGGAGTCCTAGATTAGGGGGTCTCCGGACAGCCGGACTATCTCCATTGGCCGGACTGTTAGACTATGAAGATACAAGATTCAAGACTTCGTCTCATGTCCGGATGGGACTACTTGGCGTGGAAGGCAAGCTAGGCAATATGGATATGTGTATCTCCTCCTTTGTAACCGACCTTGTGTAACCCTAACCTCTTCGGTGTCTATATAAACCGGAGGGTTTTAGTCCATAGGACAACATACAATCATACCATAGGCTAGCTTCTAGGGTTTAGCCTCCCTGATCTCGTGGTAGATCTACTCTTGTACTACCCATATCATCAATATTAATCAAGCAGGACGTAGGGTTTTACCTCCATGAAGAGGGCCCAAACCTGGGTAAAACATTGTGTCCCCTGCCTCTTGTTACCATCCGCCTTAGACGCACAGTTCAGGACCCCCTACCCGAGATCCGCCGGTTTTGACACCGACATTGGTGCTTTCATTGAGAGTTCCTCTGTGTCGTCGCCGTTAGGCTTGATGGCTCCTACTATCAACGATAGCGATGCAGTCCAGGGTGAGACTTTTCTCCCCCGACAGATCTTCGTATTCGGCGGCTTTGCACTGCGGGCCAATTCGCTTGGCCATCTGGAGCAGATTGAAAGTTATGCCCCTGGCCACCAGGTCAGGTTTGGAAGCTTAAACTACACGGCCGATATCCGTGGAGACTTGATCTTCAACGGATTTGAGCCTCTGCCTTGTGCGTCACACGGTCACGATGAGTACGATTTAGCTCTACCATCGGATAGTGTTCAGGAGATCGCACAGGCAGCCGCTCCGACCCTTAATTCGGAGCCAGCGGTGCCGTCCACGGACGGGTGGATAGACCCTGCCATGGAGGCCTTACCCTCAGGGGCGATTGAGCCAAACATCGACCTTACCTTGCACGAGAGCCGTGTTGTTAAACTGCCGGATCCTTCTCCGGCCACGGACTCCGAACCGCCTGCGCCCGTTCCTATCGAATCCGATTGGGCACCGATCATGGAGTTTACCTCCGCGGATATTTTTCAGCACTCGTCCTTTGGCGACATACTGAACTCATTAAGGTCTCTCTCCTTGTCAAGAGGATCCTGGCCAAACTATGTCCGGCAGGACTGGGATGCGGACGACGAAGAAATTCGCGCCCCACCCACCACCCACTTAATAGCCACTGTCGATGACTTAACTGCCATGCTCGACTTTGGCTCCGAAGACATCGACGGTATGGACGACGATGCGGGAGACGAAGAGGAACCACTGCCCACAGGGCACTGGACAACCACTTCACCACACGACGTATACATGGTGGACACACCAAAGGAAAACGACATCGAGGAACGGAAGGACGCAACGAAGGATTGTTCCCTCGAGAAGCAGTCAAAACGGCGGCGTAAGCGCCGCCCCAAATCCCGCCTTGGTAGAAACAATGATCATACAGACCCAGTGTTAGAGCAGGGGGAACCATTGCCGGGCCACGACAACACGGAGAATCAAGCCGAACAACCCGACTCTGTCAAAGATCATAGTCCAGATGACGTCACACCGGACAGACACCCGGAGCAACAGAATGCCCATCAAAGGTTCGTTGCCACCGCGAGGAGTCTAAAAAAGCAGAAGCAAAGGCTCAAGGCTGCGCAAGACACACTCCAAATCATATGGAACAAAGTACTCAGCACAGCAGCGAAGTACGGCGGTAATCGCCCCACCAAGAGCTACCCGAAGCGGAAGTTGTACCTGAATTCGATGAGGAGGCCTTAGATCCCCCACAACCAAAAATCAAAACAGCCATCTGGCCGGATAAGCGACCTCACGACCAACATAGAGCGGCAAACAACGCCGCACATAAGCCAATACGCGATCTACGCGAGGACTCGCATCAAAAGGACTGCACAACCAGATCCATCTATGGACCACGTAAGCGCGCTCCAGCATACAACACAACACAACAAGCATCCGAAGAATGCGGTACACCCAGATACAGGGGTGCCGCACACCCCCTATGTTTCACCAATGAGGTGCTGGATCATGAATTTCCAGAGGGATTCAAACCCGTAAATATAGAGGCATACGACGGAACAACAGACCCTAGTGTCTGGATTGAGGATTATATCCTCCATATCCATATGGCTCGAGGAGGTGACCTCCATGCCATTAAGTATTTACCCCTTAAACTCAAAGGGCTAGCTCGGCACTGGCTTAAGAGCCTCCCCGAAAGCTGGGAAGAGCTCGAAGATGCTTTTCAGGCAAATTTTCAGGGGACTTATGTCCGACCTCCGGACGCGGACGATTTGAGTCATATAACTCAACAGCCCGGAGAGTCAGCCCGAAAGCTTTGGAACAGGTTTCTTACTAAAAAGAACCAAATAGTCGACTGTCCGGACGCCGAAGCCTTGGCAGCTTTTAAGCATAGCGTCTGTGATGAATGGCTTGCCAGACATCTCGGCCAAGAAAAGCCGAGAACAATGGCAGCATTAACAAGCCTCATGACCCGCTTTTGCGCGGGTGAGGATAGCTGGCTAGCCAGATGCATCATCAGTGACCCTAGTACATCCGAAGATAGAATGGAAACAGGAAATCACGGTGCAACAACAATAACAAACGCTGGAATAAAGAAGACAGCACGAAGAGCACGACTGTAAACGCCGGATTCAAAAGCTCTCGGCCAAGTCAGCAAAAGCCGTCCTCTAAAGGCGCCAGAGACCAACTGTCCAGCCTAAACAAAATTCTGGACCAAGTATGTCAGATCCATAGCACCCCTGGTAAACCCGCTAATCATACCCACAGAGAATGTTGGGTCTTCAAGCAGTTCGGCAAGCTCAACGCCGTACACAAGGGGGAGGATACACCAAGCGAAGACGAGGATGAGCCTGTCAAGCAAGACACTGGGGAACAAAAGAAGTTTCCACCAGAAGTCAAAACAGTCAAGGTGTTATACGTGATTAAGGGGAGAAACAAAGCGGCACTCCCAGAAAAATATGCCCAAGGGCCTGTCACCGCGGAGTCCTACCACTGGTCGTCTCAACCGATCACTTTCGACCATCGTGATTACTCAGCAAGTATCCAGCGTGCAGGATGGGCTACCCTGGTATTAGACCCAATAATTGACGGATACCACTTCACACGAGTCCTGATGGACGGTGGCAGCAGTCTAAACCTGATATACCAGGATACAATCCGCGAAATGGGGATAGACCCAATAAAAATTTGCCATAGTAATACTACCTTTAAAGTAGTAACGCCAGGCCCAGGGGCTCACTGCACGGGCTCCCTGCTACTAAAGGTTATATTCGGCTTCCCCGATAACTTCCGTAGCGAACATTTAACCTTCCACATTGCTCCGTTCCAAAGTGGCTATCAAGCACTACTTGGACGCGAAGCTTTCGCTCGCTTTAATGCAATACCGCATTACGCTTCCCACACGCTCAAGATGCCCGGTCCACGTGGCATCATTATGGTGAATGGAAATATTGAGCGATATTTGCGCGCCGAAGAGAGTGCGACTGCCTTGGCAGCCGCACACTAAAAACGGCCTCACTAACTAAAGCATTTGATAGGTCGTCAAGACCACAGACACGGTTAGACGAGTCCGGCTCAGATATATGTAATTCATACCAGATTGATGGCCACACCCCTATTACAAATACAAGGGGCTCAACGCGCGTAGACAAGTGGCAATTTTTACTCCTCTTTAATTATACATGGTTTCTTTAAAAACTACCTTTTTGCACAACAACTTTTCACTTAAGTTCCTCTGTTTTACAGATGACCATCGCCCTACACCCGTCCAGGATACGGCACAACGGAGACACAGGCGCAGACGTGCAGCAGGGACCCGCCCCAAGGATTCTTTTTAGATTAAGACCCTGCGTAAACCTTTTTTTACTGTTTCTTGTTGATATACATCCCTCAGATTCTCAGTACAATTGAGAAGGATGCTGACGTCTTGGCATGTGGCCACGTCAGAATACCGCACGTACCCGGACACAAGAGGCTTCTTACAAAGGGCACTCTTTGGGCCCGGTCTAAACCATAAAGACCGAATACCTTAGGGAGTGTTCGGCGTCGCGAGTTTCGCCTTATATACATCAGCTCCGAATCATGTCTTTGGTCAAATGTTGGGTTTGCCCGGCTCCTGTGGTTTGGTGCCTTACGTTCCCCTCTATCGGCTAAGGCAGCACAAGGAGAACTACTGCGATTGTGCCCTGGTTCGTCCGGATGAGCACCTCAGTAGAGAAAGCCAAAAATTGACTGTCATGATATAGCGCGAGACTGGTCAACCACTCGATTACCTATGGAATGTTAGAATTCCTCCGCTTTAACGAAGGGCCGTTTCCCGGCCAGGCATATACGCACCCCGAGTTCGGGAGAGTGCGGAGCCACCAGGGGCTATATAGTAGCCCACCGTCAAACTCCTATGGCTAAGTGAAAGTGTTAAAGCATCATAGCCCGGTTGCCTCGTTCGCTGCGCTATCACCTCCTTAATAGGACCAAGACGTTGGGTTAAGTGTGAAAACACGTTTTTTGTGAGCACCCCCACATTATATGTGTGGGGGTTGAAGCCGACGACTGCAATCATTCAGGTTATATACATATATACATAAACGGCCGCACATGAGGCATCATATTACTTTCCGGCAAAAGTATAAATACAGCCTTACTACATTTCATAAAAACATTGTGTTTACGATGGTAATACATGTCACTCAAACATGATATTCTTCGAGCATTGGGACTCTATCAGATGAGCACCCTTAAGAACCTCTTCAAAATAGTGCTTGACAGCTACTCGGCCTATGGCCGAACCTTGCGCCGCAATAGTGGTAGCATCCATCTCTACCCAGTATGCCTTGACACGGGCAAAGGCCATCCACGAGCCTTCTATGCACGCCGACCTCTTCATCGCATTGATGCGCGACACCGCACCAAGGAGCTGCTGCACTAAGCTAAAATAGTTGTTCGGCTTCGGCTTCTCTGGCCACGAATGATCTACGACGGACCTCATGGCAAGCCCGGACAAACTATTAAGTTTGGCCCATTCGGCTAGCTGATCAGTCAAGGGAAGAGGGCGCTCTGGAACGTTAAATTGCGACCAGAATAGCTTGTCCACTTCACGATATGTCTGATCTCGGAAGTATTCGGCCGCATCGACAGCGCTTGCAGCCAAGTCCATATATGCATCTGCCGAACTCCACAGTCGATCCAGAGGGGCATACCGCAGATCTCTGAACTTCCTCTGCAGCAGAAAGGGCTTCCCAGCCGCAATACCCCTGGCTTCACGCAGCTCCTCCTTCTTCGCCCTCATAGCAGAGCGAGTGTCTTCGGTTGCCATCGTGGCCTTTTCAAGGTTCGCTGCCTTCACTCGGTTTTCTTCTTCAAGGAACTGGCAACGGTCGGCAGTTCCTTTTAATTCCACGGCCATCTTGGCCATCTTCTCTTTGCTTTTGCAATGCGCAGCCTTCTCGGCTCTTAACTCTTCGGCCGCCTTCAAAGTAGCTGCATTACTAGCTCTTGCTTGTTCTTCGGCTCGGGCAAGTTTTGCCCGAAGGGTCTCCACGGTGGCAGCTCCGTCTGCAGTCACACCATATTAAAGATACTGGCATCATGCTGCTCTTATTATGTGACATTCACCAGAAAACATTACTTACCCTGTGACTCATCAAGCCACTTGTTAACAAGCTCGATGTCTGCGTCCGCCGCATCCAATTGCCGCTTTAGTCTGGCAAACTCATTAGTCCGGCTAGCCACCGGAGCCTCCACCACCTGCTCATAAAGGCAGTCCGGTTATTACCTGGGACTATGATCCTCTGTTTGCCACTATTCTCGACGACAACTAGAGTCTTAGGGGCTACTATCTACACAGGGCACACCTAACATGTGCGGTACTATCAAAAAGTATATCATTTCACGTACCTCAAAGCCCGTTAGTAGACTCATAAAGGCTTCATGTAATCCGCTTTCGGTGGACGAAATTCTTTCCATCACCGTACCCATCAACGTATGGTGTTCTTCTGAGATGGCCGCCCGCTCCAATAGCTCCCTCAGAATGTCCGACCGCATACCAGATGGTGCCAGACTCTTTTGTTTGCTCTCTTCGAGAGCTGGACGCTGGGGACTTCAGGTGACTATGGGATTGTCTTCTGGCCTCACCGGACCCGGAGAGGCCCTCCGTGACGACACTTCGAGGTCACCCGCTTCTTGAGCGGGGGAGTCCGGGGGAGGCGTTTCGCTCTCCATCATCTTCGGAAGAAGATCCCCCGAAGATGAGCTCAGCTGAGAAGGGCTAAGATCCGAACTGCAAGATATATGCTTCGGTTATTTTTCTCAGAGGAAAGGTAGTATACCTTCACTATTAAAGTATTTTTTGATCACTTACGGCTCGTTGGAGGGATGATCCCCGTGCGGACTTTGTGCGGCAAGAGCACCCCCGAGGTAGGACCCTCTGTTGGAGACTTCTTCTCCCGTTTGGAGGCCTCGGTTTCCGGATCCTCAGAGGCAGTCCTCTTCCTCCCCCGTAGCGAGAGAAGGTCAGAATCTTCTCCTTGTTTATCCTCCCTTGTGGAGGAGCTCGTTCCCTCGGTTGGAACAGGCACCGATGGGGGCCCGCTTTCGCCCATATTATTCCCCCCCGCATCTTCCTTCAAGGGCTCCGGGCAAGGTGCACGCTCGAGCATCTTTTCCAGTACCGGATTTTCCAAACCCTCAGGGAGGGGGGCCGAACACCGAATCATCTTCGCCTTTGTTAGCCAGTCCTGGTCAGAGGGCGATTTCTCAGAAATGATGTCATGATAAATAAAAGACAGTGTGTTCAGCTTGAGGATTACTTACTTGTTCGGCAGTGCGGTTGCTACTCAGGCCCACGTCCTCGGTAGTGTCCGGACACTCTGTTTGAGGTCCAAAGAATTACTTGTACATCTCCTCGTGCATCAGGCCGAGGAAGCTTTGAATAGCGCGCGGTCCTTCTGGGTTGAACTCCCACAAGCGAAGGGGCCGGCGTTTGCAAGGCTGGATTCAACGAACCAGCATGACTTGCATTACCATAACCAAATTAAAATCCCCCTTGAAGAGATCTTGAATGCGGCTTTGCAGTATAGGCACGTCCTTGGCTGGACCCCAGCTCAGCCCTCTGCTAATCCATGACATCAGTTGTGGTGGGGGGCCCGAGCAGAAAGCGGGGGGAGCCACCCACTTGGCACTTCTGGGAGCTGTATGTAAAACCACTCCTGTTGCCATAATCCGGACACCTCTAGAAAGGAACCTTTTTGCCACGGAGCTCCCGTAATCTTGCTTATTAATGCGCCTCCGCATGCTATATGTTGCCCCTCGATCATCTTCGGCTTCACTTCAAAGGTCTTGAGCCATAGGCCGAAGTGTGGGGTAATGCGTAGGAAGGCCTCACACACGACAATAAATGTCGAGACGTGGAGAAAGGAATCCGGAGCTAGATCGCGGAAATCTAGCCCGTAATAAAACATCAAACCACTTACAAAGGGATCCAGAGCGAGGCCTAGACCTCGGAAGAAGTGGGAGATGAACACGACGTTCTTCGTTGGGTTCAGGAGTAGGGACGACCTGCCCTCGGGCAGGCAGCCGATGTGAAACCTCGGCGGTTAGGTATCTGGCCTCCCTCAACTTCTTGATGTCTTCTTCCGTGATGGACGAGGGCATCCATCAGCCTTGAAGGCTGGATCCGGACATGATTGAAGATCCGGAGCACCTGACTTGGGCTTTGGGTGTTAGAACTCGAGGCGAGGGAGGGGTTCGATTGAGCACGGGAGGGAAAAAAGTGAAAACCTTGGCCCTTTATAAAGAGGGTGAATACCAAGCGTCCTCTCCGTGGCCGTTTGGGACTTGCCTATAATCTAGGAGTCCTAGACGCGGTTGGGTTACCCACACCCGTATTGATGAGAATCCCGTGATAAGGGGATACGATCTCTGCTTTGACGAGACGTGTCAAAAAACTGCCTTGCGTTATGTGCGGGACTAGTTAAAAGAAACGGTTCGAATAATCATCGGGCCATGACGTAATGTCGTGTTGCCAAAAACAGGTCAACAAATTGGATTTGTGGAAATATTATTCTCTCTACATTGGTATGTGGAACTTATTTTGCAGGGTCGGACACTATCCTTATATTCAAATTCTTCAGTGGTGTATTTGGAGGAGGAACCTGCCTTGCAATGCCGAAGACAATACTGCGCGCCGGACTCATCGTCATTGAAAGCCTGGTTCAGGAGCTACTGTGGGAGTCCTGGATTAGGGGGTCTCTGGACAGCCGGACTATCTCCATTGGCCGGACTGTTAGACTATGAAGATACAAGATTGAAGACTTCGTCTCGTGTCCGGATGGGACTCTACTTGGCGTGGAAGGCAAGCTAGGCAATATAGATATGTGTATCTCCTCCTTTGTAACCGACCTTGTGTAACCCTAACCTCTCCGGTGTCTATATAAACTGGAGGGTTTTAGTCCGTAGGACAACATACAATCATACCATAGGCTAGCTTCTAGGGTTTAGCCTCTCTGATCTCGTGGTAGATCTACTCTTGTACTACCCATATCATCAATATTAATCAAGTAGGACGTATGGTTTTACCTCCATCAAGAGGGCCCGAACCTGGGTAAAACATTATGTCCCCTGCCTCCTGTTACCATCCGTCTTAGACGCACAGTTCAGGACCCCCTACCCGAGATCCGCCGGTTTTGACACCGACAGAGAGTTAGTGCAGATGGAAACAAGGTACAAGGGTTGAAAACTCATGACTGCCACATCCTACTTCAAAGGGTTTTACCTGTTATCGTTAGAGGATTGGGCCGCCCTGACTTATACAGAGCAGTTGCAGAGTTGGGACAATTCTTCAGGGAACTCTGTAGTAGGAATATCAGGATAGATGCTTTGGTGCGTCTTAGATACAAGATACCAACTATCCTATGCGACCTTGAGAAGATATATCCTCCAGCCTTCTTTGATGTGATGGTGCATTTGGCTGTTCATCTACCTGATGAGGCACTACTTAGAGGTCCAGTACAGTATGGCTGGATGTACCCTATTGAAAGGTGGCTAGGCACTTTCAAGGGCTATGTTAGGAACATAGCTAGACCCGAGGGTTCCATTGCAGAGGCCTACATTGCTACAGAAGCGTTGACATTCTGTTCAAAATACATTGAAACAGCTGATCAGCTTAGCAAAGAGGTGGGTGAAGACAATCCCGGGCTCAATGTTTTTGATTATTCTGTTCGAGTTACAGGGAAGAGTCGACAAGAGTACAAACCTAAAGATTTGGACAAAATGGTTTGGTATGTGTTGAATAACAGTCCTGAGATACTACCTTATTTCAAGTAAGTGCAGTACTGCAGCTTATACATCGTAATCTACTAAACTTGCAGCACATTCTTATATATTTAGATGTTTGATGCGAATATGTTGTGCAACATCTACAAAGAGGAGTTACTGCCGCCAAATCCAAGAAACATTAACAAACTGGTTATGGCAGGATTTGCGAAATGGTTCAAGAACCATGTAAGCTTTTGAAGTGCACTGTTAGTTTTTTTTTAAATATATTGAGTACATAAGATGATCAGCTTGTCTATTTTCTAACCATAGGTTAAGAAGATGCGGGAGGATGGGCAGGCAGTTGATGATGCCCTTTACTCACTAGCAATGGGTCATGATACTCGGGTAAGACATTATGAATCTTGCGTTGTTGGAGATGTGCGCTACAACACCCTTGCACGAGACGAAGGCAGGAAGACACAAAACAGTGCCATCATGAGCACGGATACGTATGACAAAGAGACAACTGAAATGTATGCTAACATAACAGACATTGTTCAGTTGCAGTATATCTCCAGTTTCGAGGATCATCGGTGTGTGGTTCTGTTGTGCTGTCGTTGGTATAACCTGTTTTCCAGGATCGCAAAACCCAGAGCTGATGATTATTTCAAATCCATCAATGTCAAGGCGGCATACCAGACCAACGAGCCTTTTATTTTGGCAAATCAAGCAACACAGATATTTTTCTTGGAAGATACATTTGCACGTAGCGATGACTGGAGAGTATTAAAAAGGTTTGAGCAGAGGAATTCATTTAATGAAGTTGCACAACAAGATGATCCTTACACTACTCCTGATGTACAAGATAACACAGATGTTCCTAATATCTTTGAGAACCATCACGTCAATGACACCGGTGAAAAGATTGGCTGTCGTGCTATGGACATACAAGAGTTGATCAAGAAGAAGCCAACGTTCGAGGATGTTGAGGACGAAGAAGAAGATGACACCGTGGGGAATTACGATTCAGACTGATACACAAACATCACTTGTTATGTATGCTGATTTGTGTTTGGTGATTGTATGACAACTAAAACATGATGACATTGTTGTTTAGTTGTACTCATATTTGGCTGTGAAACTTGAATTTGATGACATAGTTTGCTGTTGGACTGCAATTTGCTCGACGTCTTCGAATGAGAACAAAGCTGACCCGACAGGGCCTCTGCTATTTATTTATTTATATGAGCAAAAGGGGATACCCCCTGATTTCCGTTAATAGAAATCATTAGATGTTCACAACACTACGCCCAGCCTGCTACACAGGTTTCATTCATTACTAGTTTCAGCAAAGTGCTCATGTCGTAGCCACTGAATACATCACGAGTGCTACATACACTGCAAATAAAGAGACAATCATCCTACAGAGCACATCGATTTTGCCCATTATCTTCACAAGCTCTTTCATCTCCTCATTGCTGTCAAGGCCGTTCAGCAGCTGTTGCTTGGCCATGATCAGAGGAACTGCATCTTTAACCTTCTGCTCTGCATCTTCCTCTTCTGCCGTTCCTTCAGTTACTTGTCCAACACCCCAACCTGCTGGTATTGGGATTCCTCGGCTAACCAAATAATCAGCGTAGTTGCATTCCCCCACATCAGCAACTTCCCAGAAATACAAATCACACGAATCTTCCCTTTTCTGCACGAATCAAATTGGAAGATCATCAACCAAACTATTAAAAAAATCAGCAACTGAAAGCAGCAGAACAACACTTAAACATATTATTACCCCATGATTCGGGCATTTGTAGAAGACTCGGCCAGGGTTGCGGATTGTGGTTGAGACGCGACGGATGACTCTGCGTGATTTGCAGTAGTGGCACCACACCAACGGCAGCGGGTTGCGATGAGCAATCGGCTGCGGTGCGCGTGCCGGCGGGGTGTGATGAGACCCACAGCGATGGTGCGGTGGCGACTTGGCGCATATCTGGTTGTTGCCTGCTGAAGAGCAGGTGGACGAGCAGCCAGCGGACATGGTTGCTGCGGCCAGAGCTTCTGATGCTAGGCAGAGTAAGTAGAGAAGAGGAGAAGCGAACGTTGGATATGTCAGTTTCATTACTTGCAGAGTAGCATAGCACCATATATAGTCATAGTCTAGGTTTGGATTCGAACCAGCTACAGGAGCACGTCTTTCTTTTTTCTAAAACTCGGCAACGTCTCTTTACTGGTACACTAGCTTGTCTGTACGCCTTCCCAAGTCTTTGATTTTCTTTCCCTTTTTTGCTAGGAAGGAAGGAGGACAAAATTGAGAGTTCCTGGGCCTCGAACCCAAGACTCTCGGTTGAAAACCAAGGGTGCTAGTCACTTATGTGGCGAACGTTCCCTGTGAGGAGGACGGCAGACGAACGCATTTTCCTCACAGTTTTCTTCCTATATATAAAAAAGTATGCTACTTGGTGTCCGCTTAGTCAACAAACGATTGTGCCAACCTTGACCGTTGGATTGACATTCAACGTCTGTCGCGTTTCTTCAGTCTCTTCTTCCTCGAGCCGCCAAAGCCAAACCAGCGCCGGCGGGACCGCCTGCTCCCGCCTCCCACGGTTGGCTGTGATCTTCCCCCTGGCTCCTGTTCGTTCCCGTCCGAGGCCTCACCATCGTCCTCCGCCTTGGTTCGCTCGCCCGGCGCCGCCGCCCTCCGGTGTTGTCAACATGGTCAACAACCGAGAGGAATAAGGAGATGACTGTACATGGTGAGGATGTCAGTAGGGACCCAGCAGCGCGCGTAGTAATTTTGTTTTTTCGGGACGGAGAAGGGTATCAACTGGGTTGTGCGGGGCCCGTGGCCCGTCTAGCCCAGGCTTTTATTTCATATGTTTAGCACATGACCAGCCCAGTTTGTTTTTTTCCTTTCTGAAAATGGCTACCTAGCTATTTTGTTTTCTACAGAATAACCAACGTAGGCCTACTTGCTTTTCTACGCCCTGCTGGGCCGGAAATCTTTCAAGACGAGGAGGGATGCATTTTGCCCAGAAAATGGGCTATAAGTAATAATAAATGGGCTGTAAAATGAAAAAAATACAACAAACAGGCAATTAGTTCCAAAATACTGTTTTCTTTCGGATTTTGATATTTTAAATTTCATTGTTTTTGTGCGGGTAAAATTTCATTGAATTTAAATTAAGGTATATTTAGATTTAAAATTAATTTGAATCTGGCTAGAAATTTCGGGCTGTATGTTGTTTGGGATAGATTTGGAGGCTGACTTGTGGGTCTACTAGGTTGACGTGTACTTTGGCTTTGTCAACTTAGTCCACAAACGATTCTAGCAGTAGTGACCGTTGGATGTTAATCCAAGGGCCGTGCTGCTTCTTCAATATCTGATCTTCTTGCTCCAGCCGCCCAAACCAGCTCCGGTGGGACTGCCTGCTCCCGCCTCCCGTGGCCGGCTGTGCTGCCGCACAGGCCGCACCGCCCCACCCTACTTCATTACTGGCCAGGCCATTCCTCTACTCACCCACACCTCATGTTATTTTCCGGCAAGGGCAACCGGACCAGTAAACCCTCGTACTCCCCACCGCGTGGGCAACCATTGCCGAGTCTTCCCCGGCTCCGTGTCGTTCCCTTCCTAGGCCTCACCGTCGTCCCCGCCATGGTGCTCTCGGCGCGGCCAGGTCAACATGATCAACGAATGACATCCATCGGCCGTGGACTGTACGCGCAAAATAATGATTCCTCCACCTAACAGCTGGGACCCATCGGAAGGGCCTCTGTATTTCACAAAAAAAACGTTCCCCCCGCTGACATGTCGAACCCACCAGCTATATCTTCACACGCAAGGAAGTGCCTCCTTATTACGCACAAAAAAATGAATACCCCCTGCTAGATGGGACCCACCATAGTGGGGGATGACTTGTGGGCCAACTAAGTTGACGGGGATGGAGGGCTTTGTCAACTTAGTCAATATGAACGATTCTAGCTCTAGTGACCGTACGATGTCCATCCAATGGCCGTAGCGCTTCTTCAACCTCTGGTCTTCTTGCTCCAGCCGCCCAAAGCAGCGCCGGTCGTGCCGCATGCTCCTGCCTCCCATGGCCGGCTGTGCTGCCGCGGAGGCCTCACCGCCCCCTACTATTCCCACCGCTGGCTAGGCCCTACGGCGACGGCAGCCTCACACTGTAGCCGAACCAGTGAACCCACGTACTCCTCTCTGTGCGGGCTTCCACTGCCGCGTCTTCCCCGGCTCCGCGTCGTCCCCTTCCTAGGCCTCACCTTCATCCACCGCCGTGGTGCTCTCGGCGCGGCCTGGTCAACGTGGTCAAGGAACAACTTCCATCGGACGTGGACTGTACGTGGAGAGGCTGACATTTCGGTCCATGGCCGCAGCAAGGAAGTGCCTCCTTATTACGCGGAAAATAATGATTCCTCCACCTGACAGCTGGGACCCACCGGACGGGCCACTGTATTTCACGGAAAAAACGTTTCCCCCTGACTGCTGGGACCCACCAGCTTCATCTTCGCACGCAAGGAAGTGCGTCCGGGCAAAAATACCGATTCACCCCCCTGACTGCTGGGACCCACCGGCTACATCTTCGCAAGCAAGGAAGTGCGTCCGGGTAAGAAAAACGATTCACCCCCTGACTGTTGGGACCCACCAGCTACATCTTTGCAGGCAAGGAAGTGCCTGACAGTCGGGGCCCACCTGGTCGAAGCGTACGTAGCGTTGTCATTCTGGTCGCTAACGTGTACGTACATACTGGTCGATGTAGAGGTGCCCACGTGTCATAGTAGAGGCGCGCACGTGTCGTAGTAGAGGCGCGCACGTAGCATGTACACGTACGTACAGTGGCCAGGGTGCAAGAAAGAAAATACGGCCATGTATGTGTACATACGGGTGGGGTCTTGAACACCTACTCACGCATACGTACGGCCAGGGCTCGTGTACATGGCTGGGTCAAAACGGAGAAACAGCGTCGTGGTTGTGTTCATGGGGAGGCAACGGAATGCGTCGTGTTCATGGGGAGGCAACGGAATGTGTCGTGTTCATCGGGAGGCAACGGAACGCGTGGGAGCTAACCGGCTGGGTCGGAACGGAATGCGTGGTCGTGTTCATCAGCAGGGCTTGGATGGAACAGGCGATGGAAACGAGGCCTGGCGTACCGCACAAAGGAGGAAACGGACCTCCTACATTCGGAACGGGGTCCTGTTGATCGGGAGGGGTCTGGCATACCGCAAAACGGAGGAAACAGACCTCCTACGGTCGAAACGGGGGTCCTGTTGATCGGGAGGGGTGTGGCGTACCGCAAAACGGACGAAACAGACTTCCTACGGTCGAAACGGGGGTCCTGTTGATCGGGAGGGGTGTGGCGTACCGCAAAACGGACGAAACGGACTTGTGTTGGAGCGCTGCGGTCGAAACGGGGGTCCTATTCATCGGGAGGGGTGTGGCGTACCGCAAAACGGGACTCCACGGGATACTGTTCATCTCCACCATCGACCTCCTCCAGCCTCCTCGGGCTCCTGGTCATCCAGCCTCCATCGTGCGCTACTCCACCGGCTACTGTTCAACCACCCCTCCACCATCTACTGTTCATCCAGCCCTCCACACCACGGGGTCCTGTTCAACCACCCCTCCACGGGCACCCCTCCACCGTCTACTATTCATCCAGCCCTCCACACCACGGGGTCCTGTTCATCCACCCCTCCACGGGCACCCCTCCACAGTCTACTGTTCATCCAGCCCTCCACCAAACCACGGGGTCCTGTTCATCCAGAGGCAACGCCACCGCTCACTGTTCATCCACCCCCCCCCCCCCCCCCCCCCCCCCCCCCCCCCCCCC
>NW_024116996.1:0-10361 GCF_003073215.2 Triticum urartu
TGCTCGTCCTCGAGTAGGTAAATGATAAAAACAGAATTTTTGATGCGGAGTGCTACTTGGCATAATTTTAATGTAATTCTTCTTAATTGTGGTATGAATATTCAGATCCGAAAGATTCAAGACAAAAGTTTATATTGACATAGAAAATAATAATACTTCAATCATACGAACAAAGCAATTATGTCTTCTCAAAATAACATGGCTAAATAAAGTTATCCCTACAAAATCATATAGTCTGGCTATGCTCTATCTTCACCACACAAAATATTTAAATCATGCACAACCCCGATGACAAGCCAAGCAATTGTTTCATACTTTTGACATTCTCAAAACTTTTTCAATCTTCACGCAATACATGAGCGTGAGCCATGGATATAGCACTATAGGTGGAATAGAGTGGTGGTTGTGGAGAATACAAAAAGGGGAAGATAGTCTCACATCAACTAGGCGTATCAACGGGCTATGGAGATGCCCATCAATAGATATCAATGTGAGTGAGTAGGGATTGCCATGCAACGGATGCACTAGTGCTATAAGTATATGAAAGCTCAAAAAGAAACTAAGTGGGTGTGCATCCAACTTGCTTGCTCATGAAGACCTAGGGCATTTTTGAGGAAGCCCATCATTGGAATATACAAGCCAAGTTCTATAATGAAAAATTCCCACTAGTATATGAAAGTGATAACATGAGAGACTCTCTACTATGAAGATCATGGTGCTACTCTGAAGCACAAGTGTGGTAAAAGGATAGTAACATTGTCCCTTCTCTCTTTTTCTCTCATTTTTTTTCTTTGGGCCTTTTCCTTTTTTGGCCACTTTTCTTCCTTTTTTTTATTTTTCGTCCGGAGTCTCATCCCGACTTGTGGGGGAATCATAGTCTCCATCATCCTTTCCTCACTGGGACAATGCTCTAATAATGATGATCATCACACTTTTATTTTTCTTACAACTCAACAATTACAACTCGATACTTAGAACAAAATATGACTCTATGTGAATGCCTCCGGCGGTGTACTGGGATATGCAATGATGCATGAGTGACATGTATGAAGAATTATGAATGGTGGTTTTGCCACAAATACGATGTCAACTACATGATCATGCTAAGCAATATGACAATGATGGAGTGTGTCATAAACGGAACGGTGGAAAGTTGCATGGCAATATATCTCGGAATGGCTATGGAAATGCCATAATAGGTAGGTATGGCAATATATCGCTGAAACTCCCGCCACCCTTCTCCCTCCTTTCAAGCTTTCTCGCAGACGCGCATCGGTATCGATGAGTAGGCAAGCGGCGCTCCTTCCCTGTGCGACGGTCCACGGTGGCGGCGAATCATGACCTCATCTTCTCTGACTGTTTTGGTGTCTCCCTCAAGCTGCAACAATGGCCTCTCTGAGTTCAATCACCCCCTTCTATGTTGTCGGTGTATGTAGATCTAAGACCATGTGGTAGGGTTTGATGTTCAATCTTGTGGTAGGGTTTGATCCGTGAGCATCTTGTAGCATGCTAGGTTTGTATTTGGGTGCTGGTATCTGAGATTGCAATCTTGTAGCATGCTAGGGTAGTGTGTTCAGTAGCTAGTTGTGATGTATGTTGCTCATGTCGTGCTATGTTGAGCTAGATTGTCCAGTGGCGTGTGTTTTGCGATTATAGGACATGACCACACAAACGCAAGATCTTAGCAAGCCCTTGTCTTGTCCGAGAGCCACTTCCCTCCAATCCTATGTCGAGGACTCCCAGACCCCTTTGATGAGCAGATGCCTCCTAATTCAGATGTGTTCGAGGTTTCAGGCACAGGTCCTCCTTTTGTACCTATAGCCTTTGTGCTCGCTGAGCCAAGTGTTGGCGCTGCTGACGCTGCACAAACGGCAGCAGCAAAGGGAAATAAGGATGGTAGGAGGAACATCATGAAGTGGCAGCCGTTCATGTCCATATTCGTTCTTAACAAGATGTGTGAGCTCATATCTAGCGGGTTTAGGACTGAGAAGTGCTTCAAGGAGGTGCACTTGAACATCATTGCGAAGCAGGTGTTCGAGTTATGTGGCCAGGAGGTGACCTCCACCCAGGTCTACAACCACCTTAGGAAGTGGAGAGCTCGATGGATCACAGTGTCCAAGCTCAGAGACCTTAGCGGCGCCTCATGGGATTAGAACACTTTCTCGATCATTCTAGAGGCAGAGCACTACACCGGCCACGTTACGGTTAGCTCACACCCCCCTTGTTTTTCAGACTGTCAACCATTGCCTTCTCGTAACTAACAACATTGTGTTTCTTTCTTAGGACCACCCCAAAGACGCTAAGTTCCTCAACACATCCATCCAGAACTGCAACTAGATGCGCACATCTTCTCCTTTGGGCTGGCAACCGGCAAACTTGCCATGGGCTCCGTTGAGCCTCTCGGTTCGCCCATGCCTGAGTTCCTAGAGACCCCGGACGCAGAGGCAGGCCTTGATGGCCCTGACAAGCCCTTTGAGCACGTCCCTGTACTTGATAGGAAGAGGAAGATGGGCGGCTTTATGGAAGAGGAGAGCAGTGTCTTCACCAGCATGACTGAGGTCGTGAAGGAGGTGGCAACTGCCATCAGGGAGAGCAAGTCCATCGACGTCCACCCTGAGTTGTACACCGCCATCATGGACCAAGGTGGCTTCAGCCAGGAGGCTCTGACGGCTGCTCTGAGCCACCTGCTTGACAGCAAGAACCAGGGTGTGGGGTTTGTTGCCATGGCAGACGCTCACAAGGAGCTCTGGCTCAGGAGTTGGCTTGGCAAGCACAACGCAGTGCTGCCTCTGGTTACCGCGTGCATGATCCTCGACGGCGATGGCGATGACGATGACGATGCCGATGCACATTTTTGGTAGCTAGGGCTTGAAAACTATTTGACGGTATGTATATTTTGCTGAGGTGGTATATACTAACCCCTCACGATGATGGTGAACTTGTGGTGGTAGGATTACACCCTCTTTTGGATATGGTGGTAGGATGACACCATAGTAGTGCTAGGTTGAACTTGCTATGTTGTATGATCATGCATGCTTACTACTGCTCTTCTACTCCATTGCTTGTTGTTTGTGTGCTCCATTGTTTGCTGCTTGTGTGCTCCATCGCTTGCTGCTTCAACTATCGCTCTTGTGCACTGCTAGGACAAGTGGTATGCGGTGTTCATCGAGAGGGCTCTAGGGGTTTACATGTCATGGGAAGTTTGCAATGAACAAGTGTCGGGTACAGCAACAGCAGCCACAGAGGGTTTAATACGAGGCAAACAACAGAAGATGCTTACTCCAAGTTTGTGCAAAAGCAGGCATGCAAGGTTGAAGTTGGCAAGGCGACGCCACACTTTGGGGTGAAGAACTTTTCATCGTCGTTGCGGTGTTATGGCGTTGGTGTAGTCGCTGTGATTCTGTGTAAGGTGCAACGGGTAAGCTCACCACGTAGAATACAATATTAGCACACCTTGATGCTTGTGTGCAATCAAATATGTATGTGTGAGTTTAGATGATGCAGGACGCCAAATACCGTATCCAAACCTACTCTCTAATGCAGACAGAGGATATGCAGGCAACTAAACTAGGTGCGGATATTGGTTTTTAATCTATTTTTTCTCAGTCAGACCCAGCTGGAAAGTGTATGCAATGCACAGAAAAACTGAGATGACAACCCCAGTCCTCTCCCGTCGCCTCATTGCAGATTAACTATGGGATTTTCTCCAAGTGGTTAATCTCCGTGTCGGATTTTGCAAGTTATGATATTTGGCGGCTGCTTACGGTTTCAAACTGACATAGACCGGAGGCGCTCATGTCCACAATCGCCTGAAACCGACGCTCGTGCCAACGAGTTGTGCGACAAAGATGGGTTGAAAACTTGATGCCGCTGCTACTGTGCACATGGCCATCTCCTCTTGGCCATCTCATTCTCATGCTTGAGAAACGAAAGCGATAGCCCAGTTGTGCATCCTTGGAACCATACATACCCCCTAACCTGCCGACAGAATGCCAACTCAGCTACACCCCATTGGAGCCACACAGGAAAGATTAAACAGATCCTAACAAGCACCAGCTTCGCCTTCTCCTTCAGATGAAAGCACTCTGTCCTATGCTAAACCCATGCTCATGTGCGAAAAACGGCGATTTTTCTAGCACACGCCAAAGGCACATCAGCTTGCGCATTGGTTGCCACAGCACATGAAAAATGACATGAGCTCCAGGAGGTGAGCTTGGCCGTGAAGGGAATACAACATAAACATGACAGTTTGGAACATGGAATGTATGCCACATTGGATGATGAAGGGAAACAAACAGTTTAGTATGGTCTACCACACAAATCAAACTCGGAAGGTGTGTGTGTTGCTCTATTATGTACATACAATCTTCTCTGTTGCTGGAGAAGCGGCTTCAAGAGACATCAGGCAAGTTAGGGGTTGCCTCTCGTCGGACGGCATACATGGTTCAGCTTCTTGGCATGGTCCTGTCGATGGTGCTGGGTACGGCACATGAAACCGTACCAGCAACTATCCCTGTCAGCAGCATCAGCTGGAAGAAGCTGCAAAACAAACATCCCCATCACCATCAAGAGACTGATAGGATACATGAAGAATAAATAAGGAATGCAGGGGGGAGGGGGGTATGCAGTTGTTAAGGCACTGATTCAACAAAACAGCTGTATCAGAAATCTCTTGCTTCAGATAATCTGTCGGATTCAAACAAGATTAACTTGGAACTGGTGATCATACCATTTTATGCAACCCTTTTAATAACTTATCTCAATATATCAACCGTGCCTTGATACTGTTGTCAGCTTGGGAGGAATTCTATGCTTATCAAAATGAATTACTACTAGTTTAGGCCCATACCAAACAAACAGGTAGGGAACAACAGGAAAATCAGACAGTTAAAAACCATTTAGTAATGTATATTATATAATGGTCTGAGATGTAACGGCTTTTATGCTCTTGGGGAAACCAGCATATACTACATTTCACAAAGCTGTAAGCCTTAAATTTATCGTATTTAAATGACCAATCTGCATTCAGTACCATGTACCTAGTATTCTACTGGATCATTGTAAAGGCTTTTATTCTAGTTGGCAAAGCAACTCCGGGAGTAGTATATGGTAAGTCTTGTGGACATCAATTTTTGTATCAACTCTGGGAGTAGTACTCCCTCCGTCCGAAAATACTTGTCATCAAAATGGACAAAAAGGGATGTATCTAGAACTAAAATATGTCTAGATACATCTCCTTTTATTCATTTCGATGACAAGTATTTCCGGACGGAGGGAGTATATGGTAAGTCTTTTGTGGACATCAATTTTTGTATGTCAACTAAATAAGTATACTTACAGCATTGACATCTCACTACAAATAGTGGAAGGCATATCTAACATAAGCTAACCGATTAGCATAAGCTCATGAAAGTACGAACTGACTGTAAGAGTTAATAGTATACATACATTTCTGGGGGTTGACACGCGGAACCAATACAGCAGAAAATCAACGAACTTGTTGTAGCAATGGCTGCATTCATTTGAATCAACAAAATCAGCAAAGGCACCAAGACGAAATCAAGAAACTATTCTTGTCAACTCAGGAAGCAATTACTTGCAAAGGTATGTCCTGGAAGTAATTGCCTCAACATTATTCAGTTGCAGCCTTGAGCGATCTGCATGCAGCAAGAGCATCATATCGATAATGATTCAAATATGATATATATCAGAACGTTTCCCTATCAAAAAGATATATGTGGGCACACGCAACAGGAGTATAGTCCTCCGTTCCAAAATAATTGAAGTTCTAGGTTTGTTCCTTTTATGTTTGACCAACTCTATAGAAAGATGTGCTAAAATGTACAACACCAAATACACATAGTACAAAAATATATTCCGCAAAGAATGTCATGAGAGTAATTTGGTGTTCTAGATGTTACTATATTTTTCTAGACTTGGTCAAACTTAAACAAGTTTGACTTAGGGCAACCCAGAAGTTCAATTGTTTGGAACGGAGGTAGTATTGCATAAACCAGGTGCCAAATAACACTCAAAGTAAGCTTCTTCAAATCATGCAAAGTCATATAGACCAGTATTTTATCATGTCAAGATAGAATTGAAGGTTTTAAGATAATTTCTTCACAGCTATCACATATGCACCAAAACAATATTCAACTGAAATAAACAGAACATTACCAAGTTCCTTATTGTCAAACTTTGCTATCCACTCAGAGATTACAGCTTGCAACGTTTTGCCAGATTTCTGTATGCACCTTTCTGTGATCTAGAGAGGAGAAACCACAGTTCATTCACACATGAAAGTACCATCAAGGCCATAAATGATAAGGGATAAGATCAAGATGGAATATTCCTACATCTTTTTCATATGGATTTCCCCCATGAAGCGTGTCCGGAAGTCTAGAGATATGGTGCTGAGAGATCTGGAATAGTATGCACACATCATGTCAAAACATTGCAATTGATGTGTATGATGATGAGAAGGTACATCAGGGCTTTAAAATATAGCAGAGACAGATTGGCTTACCATCCTGAAAGTTTCCTGGTTGCAGATTAGATTACAATGACTTGAATTCACTCCTTGGGAATACCAATAAGCTCCACAAAATGATCCATCACACCCCAAACCTGCAATATATGTATGGTAGGTCAGCGCCAAGAGTGGTGTCATAAAACTAAAGTAAAGTAGGAAGAAGAGCAGTCAAACTGCTCATAGTGACTGCAGCTTAAGAAATTTACTGAGAAGCAAGTAAGAATAATGCTTATGCTATTCATGCAGATTTATGCAATAGAATAGCCTTAAGGAAACTAACTAATGACGAGTATCTAAGGAAGGCCAAGAATAATATAAAAACACCAAATTTGCAGTTCAATGATGTAGCACTGCATCAGTAGTGTTGTAGTGTTAAATAGCATATCAAATGAACAAAATAATATAATGCATGCAATTAACAAGAATACAGACGATCAAAATCGGCAATTACATTTTTGTATACTGGTGTTAGGCCTAGCTGGCATCATTCCTCCACATCCATTACACTGTATGTGTGCTGCTCGGGGACTGCATCTAAATCCAGCAAATTCTGTACCTGCAATAGTCACATGTTCAAAACACAAACAAACATATGAAACAAGTAGACGCTGGAAGCTGAATAAAAATCTCAATTAACTATATCATTGCTCTGTTCTCTTTTAGAAGCTGTCTAGGAGTAACCCGTTGAAAACTTCAACTGATAATAAGAAGTTAAAAACAAAAGTAAGAACTGCTTTTGTCTTAACCATATCAATGCAAAACGAATGCACCCAGTCTGAGCTCATGTGAAAAATGCACACACACACACACACACACACACACACACACACACACACTGTTATTGTATCAAGGGAACAACTTTGATAGTTATGAAAAAAAATCTCCAGATTCTGAAAATCTGAAGGCGAGCATGTACTAATATATGTTGATCAAGATGATATTCAAAGTGATATTCCCATATTTACCACATTGAGGACATGGAAATTCAGCATCGTTGCTTTCATCACTTGCAGGTGGCAAAGGGCGCTTTCTTGATTGATTTTTCTGTTTTCCCAAAACCTACGGCGTGAAATAACATGCCACCAACTATTTAGATTCTTGGGAATGGAGAAAGACCATATATATAGAACAAAAATATACTGGTAAAGTAGAAAATATATTAAAGGAACCATCTATGAACGCAGGCTCAGTAGGTTTAGCAAGGAGCAATTGTCACAAGGTACTCAATGGTTGCAATGATACATTTTAACTAAAAGACGAGCAAACTTATGAAGACAACTACAGAACTTTTCATCCAATGGTACACCTGTGAATTCTTTAAAAATATTCAAATCATAACATGCTAGGTAAATATTCATTCTGCAGGTCCCATATTCCATGAATTCCCTTGCTAAAACGTTAAGATAAACTGCTATATTCCTGTTGAATCTTAAAATTTCACCAACAAATTCACACATCAAGTTCACAAATCGAGACTAACCTTAGAATTCATACAAAAAAAAAAGTGACAGATAAGTTGTATTACAGACCTCACAAAAACGTGCTATTTTCAGACCACGGTAAGATGTCCAATTTATCATGTCACAGCCTTGAATGGCTTGTATTAAGATGCTGCTAGTGATAATTGATAGATTAGCTAACCAGTTAAGTCCATGAGACTCAACTGTAAATTAAATAACTTAATCGGCGGTTTAGCTACAAAGAAACTAATGCGGGCATTTGATGAAGGGTGAGGTTTTCTTACAAAAAATCAGATAACCATGACTAAAATATGACATACTGGCGCCAGAACTGATGCATGTAGAAAATAGTGAACACCGGCAATTCTTACAGTAAGGTTGTAAACTCACAAGATTCGATTTAACTGAGGCATATGACTCTAACAACGCGATCTCATCATCAGACCGCTGTAGTGACGAAAAAGCTTGTAGTATAGCCTACAAAAAAACAATGAAAGAAAATCTAGCCCACCAATAACAATTTCAGGAACAAAATTCAAGACAGACATTAGCAAAAATTATGGTACCTCTTCAATATTATGAAGGAAGTGATTCCTTCCAACTGATTGCACTGATGTCCTACATTGTGGACAGGCAGCACTCTGGCTTTTATCGCGCGACTTGCTCGAAGACCTTCTCAACCACTCTGAGAAGCAGCCATTGCTAAATTGGAAAGGAGAAAGGATCAACACCTAGACTTAAAAAAAACTGAGATTGGCTAAGAAAGCTAGAAAAGTACCAGAAGTTGTGGAAGCAGGGAGCAACAGTAACAACATCATGCCACAAATTCAAGCATATGCTGCATTTTGCATTCTCAATATCGAGTAAAATCTTAACATTGTTTTTGTCATGGTCCTTTGCAGCTGTTATATCAAAGGTATACACTAAATGACCTGGAAGAAAAATAAATCATGAGTGTGTTACAAAATAATCCAGTTCATCTGTTCAGAATTAGAGAAGCATGAAAATTAGAGCCCTCCTAAAAGGTAAAGATTTGCTGATCCACAAGTACAAGGACTCTGTATTAATTTAATGTGGCTACAGCCTTTGCAGGTTTGACAACATTCTAAGAATATGAGTGGTAGGTTTGCAGATAGTGAGGAAGTACTGGTTTGTTGAGCAAGAAATTATTCAAGACAATCTGAATGTTGTCAGTATATACTTACAATAACACATGATATTTTTTCCTTTTGCAGATATGGAGTTCTTCAGAGTTCAGGATCACATAAATAAATGTAAAATTGTAGCATACACATGTTTCACTTTGTAAACGTAGGAGTTACCTTACACAGAATGATAATCTTAGCTACATAAGAATTAAAAATGATCAAAGAATGCAGATTTAGTGAAAAAGGCACAAAATTTTGTTAAGCTTCATAAGGCACAAAATAGTTATGCAAGTAATGGAAAGGGGTTATGCCCGGTTCAAAAAAAATAAGGCACAAAATATATATTTTCCTCTCCAAGGAAAAGGGATGTAGAACATGCAGTGGAACTAATCCGTGGAGCACAAACTGAAAATAGGAAACTGATATGACCTTCTTCCTGGGGTCCTGGGACAATCTTGCTCCCTGGTTTAATGTCAACTAATTCTTGTTGGATAACTCTTCCATCAACAATAATTGCATCCGAGCTTTATCAAATGGTACATGGACAATGGCAAAGTATGAACGTTAGCAAGAATATAATAATAATGGTATACAAAACACACAAGGATGACATGGCAAGCATGAAACATTAACAAGAGTCTGATAAAACAGTAAAAGGTACCAGAATTTATAAGTTACAAGGAGCATGGATACACTAGTACAGCTTAAGAAAAGAAAAAGAAAAAGAGGCGCCTTTCTCACAAGTCAAAATTCTCTCTATCGATTCGCACCATTTCGAACGAAATCGAACCTTAAATCGCCGAAACAGAGTCCAAACACATCCAAAATTTACATTCTATCGCGCTCCCCTCACAAGAACAAACATGCAACAACAGTACCAATCTTACAGCACCAAAATAGGACCTTAAAACCACACCAAAACCCGCACATTCCCAACAAGGCGCATTCCATGAGATCGACATCGCCCCAAAGAAGTACCACGGATCATACCTGAGGTTCCGGATCGTCGCCGACGAGGCGTCGCCGCCGCGCCTAATCTCGCACCACGCGAGCTCCTCCCCGCCTGCGGCGGGGGCGACCAGGGAGCAGACCACGGCGTCGCCCTCTGCGACGGCCACCTCCGGGTAGGCAGAATCCGCGGGCACTGAAAAGGAATGCACGGGACAGACCAAGAAATCGGAAAGAATCAAGAACCGTGCGGTCGAAGGAACCCAAGAGAGG
>NW_024116997.1:0-14738 GCF_003073215.2 Triticum urartu
TCCGATAAAACTCCAGTCTTCACAAACGTACTTCTCAGACAAAATCGAGATTCCTGAATGGTTACACTGCAGGCACCAAATTAGCTGCTTCTCGAAAAGATTTTTTCTCTCTCCCCAAGATCCATCATAACGGGATTTTTATACCGAATTTTGGACGGAGAGCAGTGGCATGTTTGCACTTTCACTTGATCCTCACGATCACTCTGCGCAAAGTGGAACATTGCACAGGATTACTCGGGAGATCCAACTCCAACCCCGTAGGCCAAATGAAGGACACTGCCAATTCAAACTCTTTTGTTACACTTCGTACAGATTCAAACTCAGGGGAGAGGTGAGTCCAGGTGGTTCTCAGCTTCTTTTTTTTCTTTTGAAAGTCAGGTGGTTCTCAGCTTACCTTCTTTCGTCCACCTAATTTGAGTCCGTCACTCAAATCAGGCGTTCCGATTATTCCTATACTGAACTCAAACGCCAAACATCATCTCCCATGATCTTACACACGTTATGCCAACAAAAGTACAGTACTCCATAAGCAGTAAGTTAATGGAATTGATGTTCGATGTTCACACTGATAAATCTTACAGACTTAGCTGCGTATTCCCGAAAAGAAAAGAAAAAGGCAGCGGTTTTAGCATAAATTCTCGGTAGTACCATCTTAGCAACATTTCCCCAGTCAAGCTTTGGTGAGAGGGACGAAGCCGTGCCTGATGGCAGCCGACCATGCCTTCTCAGAATCCATCATGTCGTCACCGCACTCGTGCACGCTCCACCCTTCCAGGACGTGAAGTATTCCGGCGATATGCCACGCGCTCATCACCCTTCTCGGCAACCAGTTCTGTAGAGGAACCAAACACACACACACACATATATATATATTCAGTGATGGTCACCCGCCAAAAAAACGAGTGCTGGGCAGGAGAGGTTCATTCGCACGACACGTTGCGAAATCGGTGGTGGTTTTACCTCACAGGAGTGGATGTTCTGCATAGTGTCCGGGATCTTCATCGCTGGAGTGCTCAAGTAAGTGCAGTCCTTGCGGACTTTCTTAAGGGGGAACTGCGATATTGGAATGAACACTGTTCCTTTTGGTGCCATCCTCTGTTCTTTGTCGTCGATCCTCTCTACTAGCCAAATCTGCAACAAACTGAAACATCAATACAAGCTACTTCCAAGACTGTTAGTACAAGAATCTGCCGGAGCATTTTCTCCTGCCCATTTCCACTATGGTTCAAGTTTGGATAATCATACTGAGTCCATGTTAGGGCTAATTTCAATGTTTTATTGATCACCATATCCCTTCTTTGCAGAAAAATATATCACATAGCACTTATTAAGGGCAACTGTTTTCATGACTAAAATGGTTATTGAGAACATGTTTGGGAGTTGGTCATACTATGGTGCACCGATAATACTTTTAGGTATGCCAACAACTTTCTTCTCAAGGACACATATATATGATTAAACCATGATTTAGTTCCACACTCGACAATGTAATACAGTACTTTCCAGGAAACTTTTCATTGATCAGCATAACTTTTACCTTGGTTATGTCATTGCTGGAGCACTTCAAGTAGCTTGCTCCGTCCTCTGGCATCTGTGACTTGAGCATGTCATACTCTTTCTTACGATTCATGATCACCTGAGCCGAAAATGATTTCATGAAAATATTCTACAAAACTCTTTACCCAGAAAAGTAGAGACATGGCTGCAGGAAGATATAGATATACCTGGATGCCCCTGCCACATAATGCCATAGCAACGGCACGGGCTATCTTAGAAGTCCCTGTATGAAGAAAAACTTGCTTTGCATCTGAAGGGATGCTTTTTAGGACAACTCCAGTTGCTAAGCCACTTCCATCAACAATTCGAACTCCTAATTTTGGGTATTTTTGTCTAAATAGTTCACCATTCCCATTGAGCTGTTTTGCCTAAAGGGGAAAAAAGAGAGAGAAACAAGTCAATTCTCATTATCAATACAAAGTACTAATCCCTTTTTAGATGAATGAAGAGAAAATATCTAGGGATCAGAGCACATATTACTGTACATTTCTCCGTACTATTTAATTTTACACTTCTGCTTCGGTAGACCCCCTTAAACACATCGATGGCTGAGATTACTCTATACCCCTTCATAATAAAGGGCACGATGGTCTTTTCTTTAAAGTACACCCTCCATGTGAAGACCTCCGATACATAGCCTGTGTACCATACAAGATCGTAGAGGCAAGTAGCCAGGAGAAAATTCGTTACAAAAAAGTATGGCAATTGGATTCGAACCTTCTGCCTATCTGGACACCCTATGTTAAACATGGTCGAGTATTGGATATTCTTGAAATGAACCAACCTTTTGCAAAAAGGTGGGGATGCCCATGGTAGGCATCCATGTCAGGTTTGAACGATTTCTGACTCCGTATGCAAGTTGCATCACGTTCGATCATTGTATCGACCTTTTTTGACCGAGGAAACTCCAGAAAATGTAAAAATTACCGAAAACCAAAACAACTTGGCATGATGTCTTGAATTGATCATACAAGGTCATGAGAAAAATTAAGGCCATTTCGAGGATGTGGAGAAACAACATGCTCTCAGATAGCATACCTAGACACCCTCCATTAAACATGGTTTAGTTTTAGAAATTCTTGAATTCACCCCAACTTTTGTAAGCGCATGGCTATAGTAGGCATTCATTTTAGGTTTGAACGATTTCCGACACCTTATGCAAGTTGCGACACGTCTGACCATTTTTTGACCGAGAAAACTCCAAGAAATGCAAAATTTGTCAAAAACCAAAATAACTGGGCATGGTGCCTTGAATTAGTCATACAAGGCATAGAAAAAAATTGGGGTCATTTGAAGGATATCGGGAAACATCGTGCTCTCAGATGAAGCCTTCTGGCCTAGCTGGGCACCCTCCGTTGGACATGGTCTATGTTTGTACATCCTTTGAATGATCCCAAATCTTGCAAGTAGGTGGGAATGCCCATGGTAGGCATCCGGGTCAGATTTGAACGAATTTCCAAAATCATATGCAAGTTGTGACACGTTCAGCCATTTATGAGTTTTTTTGCCCGAGAAAACTCCAGAAAATGCAAAATTTATCGAAAACTAAAACAACTTGGCATGGTGCCTTTAATTGGTCATATAAGCTCATGGAAATAAATATTGGCGTCATTTGACGGATGCCAAAAAAATGTGCTCTCAAATGGAGATTTTTGTCCTAGCCGACCACCCTCTGTTGAACATGGTGTTTTTTGGACATTCATGAAGTGACCCAAATTTCTAAAATTTGAACCATGATGGAAGCAAAATGTACAATTAGAGCGCCCAATTTTTACTGTGATTGGAAACGAGAATATTATATTACATTGGACTCATGTATCTATCTCATGGAAGCCAATTCTCTAACTGAGCTATGATGGATGAAAATAATAATTATATGGATAACATTTTGCGTTAAGTCGATGCATATTTTAGTTCCTTGCAAAAAAACTAGAAGCACATTTTAGTTGCACCAGGAGTAAATTCTCAAATTGATTGAAACATGATTTCATTGTGTTGAAAACGCATATTGCCTCAAAGAAAATTTGGTATGCATCGGAAGCAAGCAAATTCCCGGTTCGAGATGTGATGGGATAAATAATTTTATCCAACACAAAACAACTTTTGGTTAAGTTTGAACATATTTTAAATTTGAAGCAATTTGATTAACTCAAGGAAGCACATTTTCATGACAGTGGAAGCAAATTTAATATGCATCTGATTTTAGTAGCATGTATGTCGTACAAAATTTCATTGAACATAATTTCCGAAAGAACAAAAGAGAAATAAACAGACTCTCAATTTATACTCGCATGATTTTAGGAGAATTAATTTCCGCTGGACTGTTTTAGAGAACAAATTGGAACCACTTCCGTTTGTTATGTGCAAACTATCTATGGAAAGCCACGTTCTCAAGTCAAATCCAACCAGCCAAAGCTTTCCCATTAGTAGTCTGAGAAAATAAACAATAAAAAGAGTAAAAGAAGTACTTATGCATAAAAAGTGAGTTGTCCTAGTTGGTTATGTTGGGTGGAAATAAACCATAAGGTCTGGAGGGGTGTGTGCGGCGGGCGGATACGTCAACATACAGTAGGTGTCACACACGAAAGATGGTTGTACACGTTATGGTCAAATGACCATGCTGCCCTTTATACGGTTTGTGAGGGGGGTCTACCGAAGCAATAGCATTAATTTTATTATGTTATTTTATGATTTTTCTGTCTTCACCATACTCACATACACTGTGTACCTCTGCAATATGAGTTTTTGAAGTAAGGATTAGTTACCTGATTTAGTAGCCCTAGACTGAGCACCTTAACCCCTCTTACATCAGCATCCAATATCGCCTTTTCAATTAAGTCATTGATCGATTCTCTATCCCATGTCACACCATACTGCAGGAAGAAAGAAAATAGTTAAGCAACTTGCAGCCATCAGATAAACGCATAAATGGCCAGGGGAGTTGGTTACTTGGAAGTTGTATCTCGGTACGACCCATGTTTGCATCTTCATCTTCTTCAGTTTGATTCTCTCGACCACGAATGCAGATGACCCATAAATCCATGCTACCACCATTGACAGCCATGCCAAGGGCCATAGCGTCCACATATACCACTCGGAGTTATCAGATGGTTTGGATGCTATGGAGGCGAATCCAACCCTTAGATGATAAGCCGACTGCAAGTTGGTCATATGTGTGAGATGAACAAGGTCAGGTGTCTCCTCTGTCCCTTTCAGTGAGTTTTCATACAGCTCGTCAGATGCCTTGTCCATAGTGCTGTATATGTAATCGTAAAATGGCATGAAGAGTGAATAGTTTGTGCGGAACTGCGTGTGGTGAAGGGAATGAAACCTGCATAAGAAACCGGCAAAAGATTGTTATGTTGATTTCAGTGAAGTCTAGAATCTCTAAACTCCAAGTCCCATCATTTTTTTGGTTAATACCTAGACTAGGTTGTGGGATTAATGTTAAGGGTCTGCACTTACGATGGGGTGTACATGAGGTACTTGAGAGGAGGAAAGACTTGGAACATCCACTTTGGCACCAACTCAAAGTTGCAGTGCCCCATGTTGTTCATGAAGTCAATGTAAACGATATACAGCACAAACACGAGGGCGGAGCCATTTCCCATATAAACTGTGGACAACATCGGGATTGCAAAGAGCGTGAAATAGACGATGTGTTCGCCAAAAGGATGGATGACCGCTGCAATACAGAGACGTATTAGAAACCAAGAGAACATTTTCATAAACATGACACATTCTTTACATGCTTAGTCACACAGAAGTAATTGTGCAAAAACACCTCTTAGCTCTTACATTACTGGTTAGAAAGCACACAACCTTTCTATGGTAACAGTGTTCAATCTAAAAGTGGTCAGCTAGAAGGTTGCACAACCGCCACACATCGCCCCAATTTTTTTTCATGATTAGGATTGCTACATTTGCATTACGTTCAAACTAACCAAGTTAGGAACAAGTCTTAAGAACAATAGAACGAAAATAAGATAAATTTTGTCACATTAACACTGGAACTAATCTTTGCCCGTTCTTGGCAGTCAGCACCAAGTTATTATGACCTATGGGAGAAAGCATGTTTAACACCATCCAAGATCCTAAAGACATGGGGAACAAATAATCCTTTTTTATCCCTTCAACTATTTGTGCATTTCAGAATTACCCTAATCGTCAAAGCCAAACAAATTTGAACTGATCTCCAAGTAGCAACCCCGTAAGCACACACACACAAAAGAAAAACATAGAAAACAACTCAGGGAAGTTTTTTAAAAAGGGGAGGTTGGAAAATTGTGAGAAAAAACTTTGAAAGAAAAATCTTTCTTTAAAAGTTACTTAACATGTGAAAACTATTAAAATATAAAACTTCATCGCAAAACAAAAAAATGTAGAAGATTCACAAATAATTTACCAAATATGGCCATACATTTGATTTTTCCATAATTGTTCTTGGTTATTAGTAAGTTTACTAAAATTTCAAAATTCCAGGAATACTTCTTAAAAATTTCCCCAAGTTTCTGAATATTATGTTTCTAAATTATATTTTCTTAAATATTTCAGTTTTAAAGTCTCTTTCTGAATATATTCAATATAGTTTCATTTTTTCAAAGAAATATGTTTCTCTTTGAGGAATGGGGAATCCCCACGAAGAAAAATGTTTCCGTTACTTCTTTTATCTTTATTTTTTTAGTGCTTTTTTTTGACAGAAAGACTGTAAGGGAACCCCCTACAGTCTTTGACAGAAAAAACTTTGAAAGAAAAATCTTTCTTTAAAAGTTACTTAACATGTGAAAACTATTAAAATATAAAACATCATCGCAAAACAAAAAAATGTAGAAAAATCACAAATAATTTACCAAATATGACCATACATTTCACCTTTCCATAATTGTACTTGGTTATTAGTAAGTTTACTCAAATTTCAAAATTCCAGGAATACTTAAAATTTTCCCCAAGTTTCTGAATACTATGTTTCTAAATTATATTTTCTTAAATATTTTAGTTTCAAAGTCTCTTTCTGAATATATTCAATATAGTTTCATTTTTTCAAAGAAATATGTTTCTCTTTGAGGAATGGGGGATCCCCATGAAGAAAGATGTTTCCGTTATTTCTTTTATCTTTATTTTTTTTCCTTTTTAGTGCTTTTTTTGACAGAAAGACTGTAAGGGAACCCCCTACAGTCTTTGACAGAAAAAACTTTGAAAGAAAAATCTTTCTTTAAAAGTTACTTAACATGTGAAAATTATTAAAATATAAAACTTCATCGCAAAACAAAAAAATGTAGAAAATTCACAAATAATTTACCAAATATGACCATACATTTCACCTTTCCATAATTGTTCTTGGTTATTAGTAAGTTTACTCAAATTTCAAAATTCCAGGAATACTTCTTAAAAATTTCCCCAAGTTTCTGAATATTATGTTTCTAAATTATATTTTCTTAAATATTTCAGTTTCAAAGTCTCTTTCTGAATATATTCAATATAGTTTCATTTTTTCAAAGAAATATGTTTCTCTTTGAGGAATGGGGGATCCCCATGAAGAAAGATGTTTCCGTTATTTCTTTTATCTTTATTTTTTTAGTGATTTTTTTGACAAAAAGACTGTAAGGGAACTCCCTACAGTCTTTGACAGAGAAAACTTTGAAGGAAAAATCTTTCTTTAAAACTTACTTAACATGTGAAAATTATTAAAATATAAAACTTCATCGCAAAACAAAAAAAATGTAGAAAATTCACAAATAATTTACCAAATATGACCATACATTTCACCTTTCCATAATTGTTCTTGGTTATTAGTAAGTTTACTCAAATTTCAAAATTCCAGGAATACTTCTTAAAAATTTCCCCAAGTTTCTGAATATTATGTTTCTAAATTATATTTTCTTAAATATTTCAGTTTCAAAGTCTCTTTCTGAATATATTCAATATAGTTTCATTTTTTCAAAGAAATATGTTTCTCTTTGAGGAATGGGGGATCCCCATGAAGAAAGATGTTTCCCTTATTTCTTTTATCTTTATTTTTTTAGTGATTTTTTTGACAGAAAGACTGTAAGGGAACTCCCTACAGTCTTTGACAGAGAAAACTTTGAAGGAAAAATCTTTCTTTAAAACTTACTTAACATGTGAAAACTATTAAAATATAAAACTTCATCGCAAAACAAAAAAAATGTAGAAAATTCACAAATAATTTACCAAATATGACCATACATTTCACCTTTCCATAATTGTTCTTGGTTATTAGTAAGTTTACTCAAATTTCAAAATTCCAGGAATACTTCTTAAAAATTTCCCCAAGTTTCTGAATATTATGTTTCTAAATTATATTTTCTTAAATATTTCAGTTTCAAAGTCTCTTTCTGAATATATTCAATATAGTTTCATTTTTTAAAAGAAATATGTTTCTCTTTGAGGAATGGGGGATCCCCACGAAGAAAGATGTTTCTGTTATTTCTTTTATCTTTATTTTTTCCTTTTTAGTGCTTTTTTTGACAGAAAGACTGTAAGGGAACCCCCTACAGTCTTTGACAGAAAAAACTTTGAAGGAAAAATATTTCTTTAAAAGTTACTTAACATGTGAAAACTATTAAAATATAAAACTTCATCGCAAAACAAAAAAATGTAGAAAATTCACAAATAATTTACGAAATATGACCATACATTTCACCTTTCCATAATTGTTCTTGGTTATTAGTAAGTTTACTCAAGTTTCAAAATTCCAGCAATACTTCTTAAAAATTTCCCCAAGTTTCTGAATATTATGTTTCTAGATTATATTTTCTTAAATATTTCAGTTTTAAAGTCTCTTTCTGAATATATTCAATATAGTTTCATTTTTTCAAAGAAATATGTTTCTCTTTGAGGAATAGGGGATCCCCACAAAGAAAGATGTTTCCGTTATTTCTTTTATCTTTATTTTTTTCCTTTTTAGTGCTTTTTTTTACAGAAAGACTGTAAGGGAACCCCCTACAGTATAATTGATGCAACAAACCCAAATTACAAGTATCATGCCTTGAACCTGTGTGGGTAGGAAGGCATCAGCCCCTTCCCACCACTAGGCTATGTCTTAGCAAGCCCATAAGCACACACAAACCCAAAGATGTTTTTAGTGCTATGTCTACACTAACTATGCAGCCACTTGTACAAAAACACCCTGTTGTCCATTGGCCGTTCTCATTGCCAACTTAACTAAACTCACAGACTAAATTTGTCGGACTTGAAATGTTTAGCGTTGAAGATGTCTGGTATCAAATTCCAGGGACCAAATATAGAATCGATCGCTAGTTAAGTGACCAAAATTGGTTTCCCCAAAACAAAAAAGACCACAAAAGCCTATATATATTTTTTGCATTAGGTATATATTTTGTACTCTCATGTCTCAAAAAAAATATTTTGAACTCTCTGCTCCGTATGTGCCATACAATAGTTGCCTTTTTTTAGAATAGTTAGTTGCCTTTCTTTGGAGGCCGTTTGGTCTGCCTTTCATTTCGTATGTTGATAAGTTTGGGCCAAAATTAATTGTCGCGATCGTTTGGGCGTGGCCTCTGCCGCCGCATTTCAGGCAGTCACATGCCATGTTCGTTTCCCTGGCAGCATGTGTGGGCCGGGCCGTGGTTTAAAGCTGCTGGTGCAGTGTACGTACTGCGCTACTGTTTCCGGTCAGACGGTGCAGAGACTACAGCACTACACGTATCCAGTGGTCCAGTCGAAACCAGCCCCTTTCGTTGAAAGAGGGATGGCGAGCATGGGCCGAGACGTGCAGCTGTTTCATTAGAGAACACTATTGTGTTTTGAGCTGGAACCAGGGCTGGACACTTGTGGTAGTAGGGAATTTGCTTGTATGGAACCGGTAATAAATGGTTTTTATCATGGTCACATGCGTACTGTTCTTGGATCCTACTGGTACATACGTGGGCTGATTAAATTATTTGCCCAAGAGACGCGACACGGTGATCGTAGCAAGTGTACTACGTAGCATTATAATCAAAGACCCGAAGAGCAATATATAAACTAAACTGATGCGGGTAATTAGATGTGGTAAGGCGAGAGAGAGAGAGAGAGAGAGAGAGAGAGAGAGAGAGAATATTGGGGGGTTTACAGGTGATGGGCTCGGTGACGATGGAGGCGTGGTGGTGGGAGTGGTAGCGCGAGTAGAGGAAGTGGTGGTGCAGCGCGCGGTGGAACCAGTAGTAGAGGAACTCCACGGGCCCCGCGTGCAGCAGCGCCGTCGCCACCGCCCCGTCCGTCCGCCACAGCGGGAACCTCCGCACGCTCGGCATCGCCAGGTACCCGGCGTAGAAGAGCAGCCCGTTGAAGACGATCTGGTCGTCCCACCCGCGCTCGCGGTCCACCTGCTCGAACTCGATGCCGCGGTCCACGATGCGGTGCTTGCTGCGCGCGGTCTGGTAGCGGGACAGGCTGATCCAGATCTGGTTGTGGATCATCCGCAGCGCCAGCGACGGCAGGATCAGCGAGTAGGCCAGGTCAATGTCGCCCCACCCCTTGGTCATCACCCGGTACGCGCCGTGGACGACCACCGGCGCCATCACCAGGTACTGCGCCACCACACAACAGCATTTGGCCACGTTAATTAATCATAGTACTATGAGAGTAGTAATGAATTCCGCGAGACAACAAGAAACAACACCGAACGGGTACCAGGTCGAGAATCTCCTCCTCTTCGAGGAAAGTAAATGCACTGTCTCATGCCCAGGACTGTCTCTTCGAGGAAAGTAAATTTTGTATTGTTCGTGTTGCTAAATCTAGCAAGAGCAGAACCATGCAACAACTATTGCGGGTGCCACACAAGAATATCCAAGCAAGTCTGCCAGGAGTGGCAACAGAAAACATTTGCTTTGGAAATACAGTACTGGTTTACTTGGTTGATGTATGAGTTCAACCAACCTACTCGTAGTTTCTTGCTCTGGAGAAGCCTCTTCCTACGCATCTCGACTCGAGCAACAGAGCAAAGAACGGAGGAAGAGCTAGCATTGTTATCGCCTGCGTAGTGCGTACCTTGAAGTTGCCCATCCTCTGCCATGGCCATTCAGTCAAAGGCCCCGGCCTGGTCGCCATGGCTGGCTGGCTATGGTCGCCTCCTTCCTTGCTTGCTTCCCACCCGGCCACCCCAATGGCCAATCAGAAGGAAGATGGTACTGAGTGCAGGCTCGCCCCTGCTACTGCGCCTCTCCTTGGTTTTTTATAAGCGCCACAGTGTGGGATTCACACGGCACCCTTTCAGGTTTCTACCCCACCACCCAGTGACACAAGGACACACCTCACCTCACCACTCTCTGTAAGTTTGTGTCATTGTGTGCGTGCGTGTGTGTGTGTGTGTGGCGTGACTTGCTCACACGGCAACGGGTCAGACAGAGGCTGCAGAGACTCCGTTTGGCGTCACGCACCATGTGTGCCTGGCAACGGGCCGACCACCCCACCCTATCCCCCGTTGCGGCCAGGCAAGGCTTTCAATTGATGTGCCAAACTACAAATCACGGCGTCTCACGCGCCAAATTGATACGGTTGGGCGGTAGCAAGACTAGTCCGGGCGGGCGGGAGTAGTAGACGAGTAGACGGACGTAGAGGCCGTTGCAACCAGAAGGAAGAAAGTTTGTTCGGGTCACGCCGAAAACGCTGCCTTGTCCGCCGCGTACGCGATGATTTACGTGCTGGGAACGAGGGGAGTCGGCTCGTTTTCTGCTGGGCAACAAGTATAGCGGCAGCCAAGAAACGTGACGTATTCCTACTTGTGTGATGTCGATGTCGTCGAGCGGAGAAGGAAATTGGTGTTTCGTAGCTGCGGTCAGAGAAGCTTGGGTTGAGAGAAAGGACAGAAGAAGTATAAATTAAAATTAAATGGAGTGAGGCGTTTTGGCTCACAGGATCATCTACACCTGCGCTCAATAAAAAAATCAAAACAAAAACTAAAAAATTCGAAAAATTACAATTTTTTTGGCATGGTAGATAATTTGTTGCGTGATGTCTGTTCCAAATTTCAAATCATTTGAACATCTGAGTAGCTCTCGGCAAAAAAAAAACAAATTTGAGGTCCGTTAAATAGTGTACTGTTCATATACTGTTCTAACTCAATTTGTCTTTTTTGTTGAGAGCTACTCAAATGTGCAAATGCTCTGAAATTTGGAGTGCACCTCATGCACCAAATTATGTACCTTCCACAAAATTTTTGGATTTTTTTGAAGTTTTTATGATTTTTTCTCTTGAGCGGGTGCAGATGAGCCCGGGCTCAGAATTGGATATTCGCATTAAATTGATGTGCCTTGTTCGACTACCATCCATGCGTAAGCAGCACAACAATTGTCCCAAAAAATATCAGACAATTGTGACACATATACGCAACAGAAAAGACCAAGTCTCTTAGGAAATGGGAAAACTTTGTTTTTGCCACTCTAGTTTTTGCCCATTTTGCTTATGCTACTCTAGAATTAGACATATCACTTTTGCCACTCTTAGCTTCTGACAATACATTACAAATGCCATTTCGTGGCAAAAGCAATAATTTTTCATTTCACTTTTGCCACTTCAGATTTTGACAATGTATCATAATTGCCACTCTAAAATTATTGTTTTTGCCATAGAATGGCAATTGTGATGTATTGTCAAAAACTAAGAGTGGCAAAAGTGAAATGTCAAATTCTAGAGTGGCAAAAGCAAAGTGGTCAAAAGCTAGAGTGGCAAAAACAAAGTTTCCCCTTAGAAAATTTCTCGCAAAAAGAGTCTCTTCGGAGAAGGTGCTTTTTAAATAAGAAGAAAGAAGAGTCTTTTACCATTTTTTTATTTTTTCGAGAATAAGAAAGAAGAGTAACAAAGATCCCTTCTGTAAGCCATGGAATTCCAGGTGATGGGGCTCGCGTCGCTCCTGCGAGGAAATGTAATGGTCGGGGTCAGGAGGAGATTGATCCAAAAATCGTTGATACAACCGCTAGCCCTAAGAAACTCCTGGGCGAAAACATGGACTTGGACAAGAACGCAACAAAGTGCATGTAAATGGAGTCTTGATCTGGCCGAAGCCCCACCCGGTGTGCTGGCAATCACAGAGGGGAAGAGGGAGGATCTTCCTGAGCATGAATCCACTAGTTATAGTTCGAGCAGCAAGCGACAAACAAGAGTCGTGGTGACGGTGAAGCTAGATCTGCGGGCTCCCTCGAGGGTACCACTAGGAACAATGAGTCTCCTGTTTTGGAACTTTTTGGGGGGGGGGGGGGCTCGTGAGGTTTTAGCCCTCTCAAAACCCAATATCCCCAGTCTTTTGTTTTCCTTTGTGAGACAAGACAAAGTTTAGTGAAGATGGAGAAATAGAAGTGGAGGCTCGGTCTTAAAGGATTTTGTGGTGTTTGCAGTGATGGCCGTAGAGGGGCTTGACACTCTTTTGGTACGAATCCCTGCAGGCCATAGTTCTTAATAAATGTGCAAGCTTTTATTGATGTGCACATGCTGAATGTGGGTAATGATTTTAGTTGGCGGACCTTGTTTGTTTGTGGGTGAAAGGATCGATGCGGTCTACTAGAGGGGGGGTGAATAGGAGACTACATTTTTTAAGATGAATTACCATTTTTAGGGATTTGCAAATAAAGTAAGTTCTCCAGACATGCAACTAGATGATCACAACCTATATGGCAAGCAAGGTCAAAGCAATGTAAGCTAGGCAACAATATAATTAACAAGCCCACAAGCATACAAGACAAAGTAAAGTGCAGAAAAGGATTAACCACAAGTGAGTCAGGGACGCACATTTTACCCAAGGTCACACTTTCTTGAGGAAGTGCTAATCTTTGTTAGATAAGTGTCGGTGCCATGGCTCCAGAACGCCACCAAGTAGCTCATCGTGTTCTCCTCGAGTCACCACCAATGGATGAGCCTCGAATCACTCGGGGGTTGGTCTTGAAGGTGATCACACCACACCTTTCCATAGGTCTCTGAAGCATGCCACAAGCAAGGAAGCCCGTAAGAACCCTAAATGCCCAGGATACCAAGCTCAAAGAGTAACAAGTTGTTGGTGAAGAAATATTACATGAACGTGACACTACTAGGAAAAGGGTTATAGATAGGATTGATACTAATGGCGCACCAGGGAAGTAGTGCGCCACTACTATATACTAATGGCGCACCTGTTGGTGATGCGCCATTAGTGTGGAAGACACTAATGGCGCACCAGAAACAGGGTGCGCCACTAGTATTAACTTTTTTCTTCCCATTTTTCCATACATACTAATGGCGCATCAGGTCGACAATGCGCCATTACTAGTTCTAACTAGTAATGGCGCACCAGACAGAGAGTGCGCCATTACTGTAAAAATTTTCTTATTCTTTTTTTTGCAAAACTACTAATGGCGCACCATTTCACAGTGCACCATTACTAGTTTAAACTAGTAATGGCGCACTATTACACGGTGTGCCATTAGTATATATATTTATATTTTTTACTTTTTGGCAAAACTTCTAATGGCGCACCACTTGCAGGTGCGCCATTAGTAACCAGGGTTACTAATGGCGCATTTGCTGGTGGTGTGCCATTAGTAACCTGGGAGCTCAACAAGATATTTTGGACAGCCCCACACCTACCCACTCACTTTCCCCACTTCATTCCCTCCACCTCCTTCTCCAAGCTTTCGGCCATCTCCTCCTCCTCACCTCATTTCCACAATAGATTCATCAAAATTAAGTGGTGAAATTACCTTTTTTTGATAGGTAAGTAAGGGGAAAGATATCTTCATGATGTAGATCTACTTTTTTCTCCCTAGCTCGCTCCAACAACATGCACATGCACTTTTTGTGGCCTAGCTAGATCTATGTATGTTTGTGGTGTTGCATGTGTTTGTGGTGTTGCATATATGTTTTGTGTTTTCAGGTACCTGTATTTGAAATGCGATAGTTGCCAATATTTTGCCGGAATGTTGATTCATTTCCATTTCGGCGAGAATTTTGGCACTATGCATTCTTTTTGGTCCTATTTTTAGGGAAGGTCATGCCAAATTTTTTCTTGGTTCTAAAATATCGTTTTGCTCTAGCCCGCAGGCGACCATGGTCCGCACCATGACTGAAGGCATCGTGAATAGGTTTTTGAGCTCGGCGAAGGCCGAGATGCTTCAAAAGAACGAGACGGAGATAAGATGTCCGTGTCGAAGATGCAAGCTGAAGAGCCTTATTGCGGTCCCGGATTCCGGGCAGGT
>NW_024116998.1:0-7450 GCF_003073215.2 Triticum urartu
GAACCGAGTACAGTTGCTTTCAGCGCATCATTCTCATAAATACTAACTGCACTATAAAAAGGAAGACTTACAGACAGCTATCGTGATCAAAACTAAGAGAGGACAACAAAACCATGCCTCAAATTTGTGTAAGGGCAAGAGAAGTGTTTTTTGTTCTTTCGCATCTAGTATGGAATCCTTGTTTGTCTATTAGTAATGCAAAATTAAGGAGTGGATCCATGTGTGTACAGACCATGCTGTATGGTTACCAAGGCTAATTGATGTGACTCTTACCCATGTGATGATTTTCTGCTTGATATTTTTGAATGGGATTGTAGGAACCATGAAAGGTAGCATTGCAACGAAATACAGACCTGTATGAGATCTTGATTAATCACTTTTTTAGCTCAGCCACCAATTTCTGAAGAATCGCCACTAATATGGATCTTGTTCAGGTGGGAGATTTGTAATCGATGCTTCTGGTTCTCCCAGAAAGCATGTATCCTGATACCTGCCTTCATACATCAAAGAAAGTTATATCCTACTCCTAAAGTTAGTACAAAGTTATGTCATCTATTTTGGAACGGAGGGAGTAGCTTGCATTGCATGGGTCTTGAAAACAACAACACTTTCTAGTTGTTGCTTTTACTGAACCAATAATAAGATCAGAAAATTAGATGCTCACTCCCTGGATGAGTCTTCGTATTTTTCTTTTTGACTCTGGTAATGCAGAGTAGCACATGGATGCTGCATTTATGAACGAAATGTTGCACATGCAATTACCATCTCAGTCAACCCAGAAATCACACAAGTTGCCAATCTTCTTACTAAGGTCTTTCCTCATCAATCAGACCAACTTGATGTTAAGAATGCACTATGTGATAATCCTATACTTGGTTACCAATAGTCCCCACATGAGCACACTCCTTGTACTATATGGTGGAACCTGTTGACGTCTTTAAGGATAATCTCTCTATCTGTGATAGCTGAAATGAGTTTTGCAGCATGATGGCAATCACTACACGTTCTGAGATTCATTGTTATTCTAATGGGTGTCCCTGGACTAGTGTTTATAAGAACAAACGCAATAGCCAATTTTTCACTGTGCACTGAAAGATGGCCCTCCTTCTCTTCCTCTTCAACATCATGAAGTGTACCCTCAACTCCTGGGTTATAACCCATTCCCCTGATCCTTCCTAACAACTCATCCAACTTTTTGTAGATCATTTCGGATTGTGGATGAGATCTATCACCAACATGAAATGTGTGGACCTGATCTCCTATCTCAACATTGCTAGCACCAGGCAATTTCTTGATACCTTTGCTTGCCATGACACTTCTCACCGAGGTAACATCTGCCCATCGTCCAGCCCTAGCATAAATATTCGATAATAGCACATAGTATCCCGTCTGATCGGGCACCATTCTGAACAAACTGTCTGCTGCCAACAACCCAATGTCCATATTGGAGTGAATCCGACAAGCTCCTAATAAGGCTCCCCAGACTCTTTCATTTGGCTTGATAGGCATCGCCAAAATGAAATCATATGCCTCACTTATACACCCAGCACGCCCAAGAAGATCCACCATACATGTATAGTGCTCTGCTTTTGGGGTTATCTGATATCTACTAGTCATGCAATCAAAATAACGCTTTCCAACATCCAAGAGGCCTGCATGGCTACATGCTGCAAGAACAGCAACAAAGGCAATAGAATCCGGTTGCAGACCCTGTCCTAGCATGTTCTCAAACAGATTGATGGCTTCCGTCCCATGACCACGCACGCCGTATGCAGAAATGATCGAGGTCCATGATACTACATCCCGCAAACTCATGGCATCAAATACCTCCCTGGCATCCTTCAAGCATCCACAGTTGGCGTACATGTCCATTAGAGCATTTTCCAGCAACATATTGGGGCACATTCTTTTCCTCTTGATAATTTCATGGATTCGTTTCCCCAGTGAAAATGCCGAGACCTGTCCGCAACAAGGAAGAACAGTTGATAATGTCATCCTATCTGGCTCAACCCCATCCTTCTCCATCCTCATGAACAGCTCCACAGCCTTAATATGCAGTCCATTGATAGCATATATAGACAGCATAGCATTCCAAGAAATAAGTCCTCTAAACTGCATCTTCTCAAACACTTCCCTCACGAATGTGATGTCCTCTGCCTTGGCATTACCCATGGCGGGCAGGATGCTTGCCATGGTCCCAGCATCAGGCTGTGGACACTGCAGCCCCACCAACTCCCTGAAAATCACCACGGCCCTCTGAAACAAGCCTGCGTGAGCGAACCCAGAGATCATGGCGTTCCAGGAGACGACATCCCGGTGCTGCATTTCATCGAACACCTGGTAAGCATCGTCCGGGCGGCCGCACCGCGCATACATGCTGATCGCCGAGTGCGCCACGAAGAGATTCGCGTCGAGGCCGAGCCTGGCAATGGATGCATGGATCTGGACACCGAGACGTAGGCTACCCGACGCCGCGCAGGACTTGAGAGTGAGCGGGTAGGTGTAGTGGTCGGGGGAGCAGGAGGGGCCCTGCGGCCGCATGGAGGCGAAGAGGATGAGTGCCTCGCGGTGGAGGGATGCGGCCGTGAGCGCGCGGAGGAGGACGTTGAAGAAGACGGTGGTGCGATCGGGGGAGGAGGTGAGCACGGCGCGGGCGGCGGGGAGCGCGGAGCAGGCGGCGTAGGCCTGGATGAGTTTGACGCGGGCGACGGCGGAGGAGGGGAGGTGCTGGAGGAGGAGTAGGCACGCGTGCGCGGCGCGGAGGGTGGGCAGGTGGGCGGCGGCACGGCAGGAGTCCACCAGGTGGAGGAGGCCATGCTGGCCGCCGGCCGGGGGCGGGCGCAGGAGGAGGCTCTGCGACAGGTTCATCAAACTATTTTGGCGCGGCGGAACCCGCGCAGCAAACGTTTGACTGACCTGTGTGGTGCCACAACAGCACTGCTAATATAGAGTTCGCAATTTGGCGTGCAAATTGAAGTGGCTAAGAGCATCATCAACAGATAATGTATTATCTAATGTCCAAAAATGGTTTTAGGGCTGAAGAGAGAAAGTTTTGGGTACCGGAAAAATTCTCTGCCATAACACATAACACATACTTCCTCCGTTCGGAAATACTTGTCCTCCAAATGATTGTACGTGGACTTATTTTAGTTATAGATACATCTATTTTATCCATTTCGAGGACAAGTATTTCTGAACGGAGAGAGTATTCTGAAACTTTCAAACATGAACACATATTCTGAAACTTTAAACTCTAGTAAGAAGTATTCAACAAAATCGGCATCACACTAGATAATTAAACAATATTGACATAGATCATCACACTCCTCCTCACCTCCACACTAGATCATCACACTACCACTCCTCACTTCTTTTCACTGTACTTCCTCATCAAAGTCGATGTAGTTCGCCCCTCCATCAGAGGGACCCGTCTCGTGGTCATTGCCGGTAGACGGCTTCACCCCCTCCTCCTCGTCCCAACCATACCTGTCAAGCTGGTGGAATAAATCCTTCTTCCTGCACTGCTTGTCTTCTCGGCGGAGAATGCAAGCTCCGCCGCCATGAGGTCCGGATAGGCCTCAGCGAACTTCTACATATACAACGCGTCCCTACCCTCGAAGGTGTGTTGCACATCAGCTAGGCGGTTTGCCTTCTCCTTTTTATGGGACACGGTCCACATAGGAGGGGTGAGGAACCCCGCCTCCTCTACCTCGAGGAGGTTGAGCTCGGAACAGAGCCGGCCATACCTCCATGCCACCATGTCGTACGCGCGAGCGGCAAGCTCCGGACTCTCAAAATTGTCGAGCCACTTTTCGCTCGCCCCTCGCACATGATCTTGGCAGCATAGTGGCCCGACAGTCGGAGTCAAATGCCACGGTAGGTCGTGGAGCTCGCGACAGGGGGGGGGGGACATGGCATCCTCGCACGGCGTAGCCTGGCGGAGTGGCGGACGAGTCAGGTGCCACGTGGATGAAATCGGTATCGGGGGATGGGACGGTGAATCCAGTGACCGCAGGCGATGCGGCAGCCAGATTCGATCGACGACGGGGTGGCAACTGTTGCAGGAAGACGGTGCAAATGCAATGTGAGGGAAGCAAAAATCGGCTGGGATCTCGATGGCACGTGCGACGACGCAGGATGGGGTCGCGGTGGATAAGGCTCGGAACATGAAAGTCTGCTTTCAACGTTTGATAAAATGTCTCCTCTTAAAATTAACTTTCATAGAAGTGAATTATTTTGCTTTGGAGAAGTCGCAGAGGAGGTTGTTGCATATGCTGATTTATTCGGCTGTGGACAAGGTCAGTTCCAATTAAATACTTGGCCTAATATGGGCGCCTCACTAATGCGGAGGGGAACCATGTAGAAGATCAATTAGAGAATGATTGAGCAGTTGAAAAGACAAGTTGCTCTCAGTTGGAGGATGATTTGTCTTGATCAATTCTGTTCCGACAAACATGGTTCTCTATATGCTCTTCTTTTCCTAGTTCCCAAAGAGAGGTCCTGCAAAGACTGAATTATTTTAAATCCGAATTACTTACCAAATGGAGTGTGGTGTATAGATCAAAAGACCAAGATGGTCTAGGCATTTATGACCTTTAGGTCAAGAATAATACCTTGCTTAGTAAATAGTGTTGGGGAACGCAGTAATTTCAAAAACATTCTTACGCACACGCAAGATCATGGTGATGCATAGCAACGAGAGGGGAGAGTGTTGTCCACGTACCCTCGTAGACCGTAAGCGGAAGCGTTATGACAACACGGTTGATATAGTCTTACGTCTTCACGATCGACCGATCCTAGTACCGAAGTTACGGCACCTCCGCAATCTGCACACGTTCGGCTCGGTGACGTCCCACGAACTCACGATCTAGCAGAGTGTCGAGGGAGAGCTTCGTTAGCACGACGGCGTGATGACGGTGATGATGATGCTACCGGAACAGGGCTTCGCCTAAGCACCGCTACGATATGACCGAGGTGGATTATGGTGGAGGGGGGCACCGCACATGGCTAAGAGATCAATCATCAACTTGTGTGTCTATGGGGTGCCCCCTCCCCCGTATATAAAGGAGTGGAGGAGGGGGAGGGTCGGACCTCCTATGGCGCGCCCCATGGGGAGTCCTACTCCCACCGAGAGTAGGATTCCCCCCTTCCCTAGTTGGACTAGGAGTGGAAGGAAGGGAGAGAGAGGTGAAAGGAAAGGGGGGCCGCCCCCCACCCAATTCAGATTGGGCTTGAGGGGGCGCGCCCCCTTCTAGGCCTCCCTCTCTTCTCTCCCACTATGGCCCAATAAGGCCCATACACCTCCCGGGGGGTTCTAGTGTTGGGGAACGTAGTAATTTCAAAAAAAATTCTACGCACACGCAAGATCATGGTGATGCATAGCAACGAGAGGGGAGAGTGTCGTCCACGTACCCTCGTAGACCGTAAGCGGAAGCGTTATGACAACGCGGTTGATGTAGTCGTACGTCTTCATGATCGACCGATCCTAGTACCAAACATACGGTACCTCCGCGATCTGCACATGTTCAGCTCGGTGACGTCCCACGAACTCACGGTCCAATAGAGTTTCGAGGGAGAGTTCTGTCAGCACGAAGGCGTGATGACGGTGTTTATGAAGCTACCAACGCAGGGCTTCGCCTAAGCACCGCTACGATATGACCGAGGTGGATTATGGTGGAGGGGGGCACCGCACACGGCTAAGAGATCAATGATCAACTTGTGTGTCCATGGGGTGCCCCTGCCCCCGTATATAAAGGAGCAAGGGGGGAGGCCGGCTGGCCCTAGGAGGGTGCGCCAAGAGGAGGAGTCCTCCTCCTAGTGGGAGCAGGACTCCCCTTCCCTAGTCCCACTAGGAGGGGGAAGGAAGGAGTGGGAGAGGGGAAAGGCAAGGGGGGCGTCGCCCCCCTTCTCCTATTTGGACTCAAGGGGAGGGGGCACGCAGCCTGCCCTTACCGGCCCCTCTCTCTCCCCACTAGGGCCCATCAAGCTCCATTTGCCCCCCCCGCGGCCGGTAACCCCTCTAGCACTCCGGTTTTCTCCGAAACCATCCGGAACACTTTCGGTGTCCGAATGTAGCCGTCCAATATATCAATCTTTATGTCTCGACCATTTCGAGACTCCTCGTCATGTCTGTGATCACATCTGTGACTTTGAACTACCTTCAGTACATCAAAACACATAAACTCATAATACCGATCGTCACCGAACTTTAAGCATGCGGACCCTACGGGTTTGAGAACTATGTAGACATGACCGAGACTCGTCTTCGGTCAATAACCAATAGCGGAACCTAGATGCTCATATTGGTTCCTACATATTCTACGAAGATCTTTATCGGTCAAACCGCATAACAACATATGTTGTTCCCTTTGTCATCGGTATGTTACTTGCCCGAGATTCGATCGTCGGTATCCTCTTACCTAGTTCAATCTCGTTACCGGCAAGTCTCTGTACTCGTTCCGTAATACATCATCCCGTAACCAACTCATTAGTCACAATGCTTGCAAGGCTTATAGTGATGCGCATTACCGAGAGGGCCCAGAGATACCTCTCCGACAATCGGAGTGACAAATACTAATCTCAATCTATGCCAACTCAACAAGCACCATCAGAGACACCTATAGAGCACCTTTATAATCACCTAGTTATGTTGTGACGTTTGGTAGCACACGAAGTGTTCCTCCGGTACTCGGGAGTTGCATAATCTCATAGTCATAGGAACATGTCTAATTCATGAAGAAAGCAATAACAGTAAACTAAAACAATCAAGTGCTAAGCTAACATACTAAACGATCATCGTGCTAAGCTAACGGATGGGTCAAGTCAATCAAATCATTCTCTAATGATGTCATCTCGTTAATCAAATGACAACTCATGTCTATGGTTAGAAAACATAACCATCATTGATTCAACGAGCTAGTCAAGTAGAGGCAAACTAGTGACACTCTGTTTGTCTATGTATTCACACATGTACTAAGTTTCCAGTTAATACAATTCTAGCATGAATAATAAACATTTATCATGATATAAGGAAATATAAATAACAACTTTATTATTGCCTCTAGGGCATATTTCCTTCAGTCTCCCACTTGCACTATAGTCAATAATCTAGATTACACAGTAATGATTCTAACACCCATGGAGTCTTGGTGCTGATCATGTTTTGCTCATGAGAGAGGCTTAGTCAACGGGTCTGCAACATTCAGATTCCTATGTATCTTGCAAATGTCTATGTCTTCCTCCTTGACTTGATAGCGGATGGAATTGAAGCGTCTCTTGATGTGCTTGGTTCTTTTGTGAAATCTGGATTCCTTTGCCAAGGCAATTGCACCAGTATTGTCACAAAAGATTTTTCATTGGACCCGATGCACTAGGTATGAAACCTAGATCGGATATGAGCTCCTTCATTTGCTGCTTCCGAAGCAGCTATGTACCCCGCTTCACACGTAGA
>NW_024116999.1:0-5959 GCF_003073215.2 Triticum urartu
GCCGCGGGGGCGTCGCGCCGGGAGCGTGGCGCCGCACCCAGGCTGGCTCATCGGCAGAGCAGATTCGTTCGGTGATGGCTGTGTGCCTGTTGCCTCCTCTGTCTCAGCGTCGACGAGGATCCCCTGAGACGGCCACCGGCAGCCTCCTCACAAGGTACCCACCACCACCTCCTGAGAATACCCTTGGCTTTAGCCCCCCAATAAATTTCTCCCATGGTATCCCATTCCCATGGATTATCGGTTTGATGTAGGTACTGATCTGGAGGGTAGCAAACATACGACCTTAGGTACACCGTATGCTAGATTTATACAGGACGCTAGGCCTTGGAAAATGTCACGTTCCCCCTTTGGCTGCAGCAAATCTTCACCCATGGAGCATTCTTATATATTTCGATAAGACGCCTGCATTTCCAGCAGTAGTATATCTAACAGGCTAAATTGCCTAAGCCAACTGTACTACTAGTACTAGTACAATTCAGTAGCTCAAATCGACGCCATTGCCCAAATCACTGTATTATGTTGCATTGGGGCGAAGTTCTAGAAGCGAGGCATATGCTCCGCCGGCGATGCCCATCAGGGTCTCATGTGTTCCTTTCTCCACGATTGCGCCATCCTTCAGAACTGCAATTATATCAGCCCCTTGGATCGTTGAGAGGCGGTGTGCCACGGTGACAGTTGTCCTGCCAAGCATCACGCGGTCCAGTGCGTCTTGAACGACACTCTCTGACTCTGCATCTAACGCGCTTGTTGCCTCATCCAGAAGCAGTATCCGTGGGTCCTTCAGAATAGCCCTTGCAATGGCTATGCGCTGTTTCTGCCCGCCGGACAGTTGGGTCCCTCTCTCTCCAACTGACGTGCTGTACCCCTGTGGCATGCTCGATATGAATTCATGGGCATTGGCTGCTTTAGCAGCCGCAGCAATCTCTTCCTCGGTTACCTCTTCATGCTTACCGTATGCTATGTTGGCTCGTATTGTGTCGTTGAAAAGGACTGGTTCTTGGCTTACCAATCCCATCTGGTCCCTCAACCAACTTAGCTTTAGGTTGATGATTTCCACTCCATCCAATAAGATCGCACCAGAATCTGGATCATAGAAACGCTCTAGTAAAGCAATTACTGTAGATTTGCCGCTGCCACTTTGACCCACAAGCGCAACAGTCTGCAACAAACATGTTACTAAGTAAATTCCTGGGATTGTGTTTGCTTAGTAAATTGAACCCTCTCGAATAACAGTGAGAAAATGAAAAATAACTTCTGGTTTTGTATAAGACCTTTCTAGAGGGAATGTTCAAGGTGAAGTCACTGAATATTTGAACATCTGGACGGGATGGGTATTTGAAGCTGATATGCATAAAATCAATGTCACCCTTGACAAGCTCCATGGTAGAACCCTCTTTGCTGCTGGAATCGATTTGGGATTTTCTGTCTAAGATTTTGAATATGGAAGTTGCAGAATCATTTGCCTTGGCTGAATCAGAAGCCATAGCACTAGTTTGTGATGCTCCAATCATGGCCAAAACCAGAGCAAAGTAAGCCTGCATTATAATAATTTGAAGTAAATATCATAGTAGGATATCTGGATAGAATGTTTTGTTGTATTGAAATGATTCCTAGTGATTACCTTGAAGACGCCGCCAAAATCGGAGTTGCCTTGACTAATAAACTTTGCACCAACATAGTAACAAAGAGCAGACGTGACATATAGCATCGTATATGAGAAACCAAAACCAATGCCTCCAACTATTCCTGTTCGAATTCCTTGGTTTTTAGAAGCTTGGCATTTCTGATTGTATTTTGTCACCACTCTCTCCTCGGCACAAAAAGAGGCCACTGTTCTCATGTTACCAACTGCATCAGTTGCCACTTGACTTGCTTCTTCATACATGGTCTGTTATCACATATTCAGAAATGATGGGGAAAATATATTACAAGTGTCACCAATATAGCAATGTTCGTAACAAAGAAAGCACTGTTGACATCATAGTAGCACAGAGACAACTGTTAATCAGCTGTTCTAAGTTATCCACCTTTTGTCAGCATGAGGTGTGTATCGAGTCTACCTTTCAAGATTTTGTACTTTAGAAATGGAAAAAAAGAGGCAAAAATAAGACTAAAGAACTTTTTCATAGAATAGTGCTAATTCATGGCTCACCTTAGCATTTTGACTAAACCCTTGTAGGAACTTCACTTGAGCATAAGCCTGGAGACCCATTAAAGGAACTACAATTAAGATGACCAATGAAAGCTTCCAGTCTGCAATCATAGCTATTACTATTCCACAAATAAGTGTTGCAGTACATTGGATTATTAAGGCCAAGTTACCCCCTACAAGGCGTCTCACATTAAGGGCATCAACACATAACCTTCCACCAAGTGCTCCACTAATAAGAGATGAAAGGGATTGTTAGTATCTTCATTGTTCCATTTTGAGAATAAATTAAGATATCTCACCTAGAATTTGCAGGATGATCAAACCAAGCAGCATCTTGGTACACTATGTTTTTAAATGTGAAAGCACGAATGCGTTCTATAAGTTTCCCACCAGCTATTGCAAATAGAAGGCTATTTGCTAGCTTTGATATCATACCCATTGCACCCAGCCCAATACACAGCAATCCCCAAAAGGTAGAATCTTCCTGTCGCTTGTCTGCTGGTAATTCATAGAATGTTTTAGCAGCACTAGCCATTACCAAACCCATCATTGGGTAGACAGTTCCATCAATTGCTGCCGCAAGAGAACCAAATAGAAGAAATGCCGTCTCTGGTCTGTTTAGGCTAATTAAGCGTCCCATTGGGGCCTTCTTGGAAACCTTGACATCTGTGTTATCGCTTGCTTTCTCACCATCTGCACCATCATAATCAAGTAATGCAGTAGGGCCAGGCAAGTTGACAGGGGGAATTACAGAATGGTGGCTGCTCCCAGCTGAACTTGTACTGATTGATTGTGCTTGATTTCTTTTAGATAATGGGCTTGATAATCCAGCATCTAACTGCTCGCAAGTTTCTTGGTGTGTCTCTTGTAGCTGAATAAGTTGAGAGTATGCTCCGTCAGGATCCTTTACCAATTTATCATGATGTCCTGAGTGGATCATTTCAAATTAGTTCATCTGTTTCGGTACAGAACCAAAGTAAAGATCGAGTAGGGGAGATACTAACCTTGTTCGACTATTTTTCCTCCAGAAACAACTGATATGCAGTGGGCATTTCTAACAGTGCTCAAACGATGTGCCACGACAATCGTGGTTCTCCCAACCATGATGTTGCTTAGTGCTTCTTGGACAACCCTCTCAGACTCTAAATCCAATGCACTAGTCGCTTCATCGAGCAAAAGGATTTTCGGATTTTTTAGGATGGCTCTCGCAACCGCAATCCTTTGCTTCTGCCCCCCTGAAAGCTGGGCACCACGTTGTCCAACTGCTGTATCATAACCCTGAAAACATATGTACACATCATTATGTTTATGTTTATATACGTGGGCCCAAGCTATTGTTGAACAGATTGTGTTTATGTAAGTACATTAGGCAAATTCTCAATGAATCTTGCCGCGTTGGCAAGCTCGGCTGCTTTCTTGATCTCCTCCAATGTTGCATCCTCTTTTCCGTAGGCTATGTTCTCCTTTATAGATGTCATGAAGAGTACTGGTTCCTGGTTAACAAGGCCAATCTTCCCTCTCATCCATTCTAGCTTAAAACTCTTGATGTTCATTCCATCAATCAACACTTCGCCAGCCTGTGGATCATAAAATCTCTCAACTAAATTAATGACTGTTGTTTTGCCACTCCCACTCTCCCCAACTATGGCCATTGTTGTGCCGCTTGATACATGCATTGAAAATCGATCAAATATTAGTTGCTCTGGCCTGCTTGGGTAACTGAAAGACACATCCCTCAGCTCTACATCACCTTTAATGTCTTCTAACACAACACCAGTAATATCATCATAGTCAATCTCTGGTTTCCTGTTGATTGTTGTAAACAATCTGTATGCGGCAACTCTTCCTTCGTCAAAGGAAGCAATGCAGGGGGTTGCATCACCCAATGCTCTAACCCAAAAATTGAAAATTTGCAAGTTAGAACACATATTTCATCTTAAGGTTTGATTTATGGAAGTACTTAGCAATTTGTTGTGAAGCACTATAGCATGTTGATCTATATTAGTGGAACTTGGTTAGTAGCTGGGTGCAGATATTTTTGTGTCATTACTAACCTTGCTCCTACAAGGACAGCAAACAATATGTTCATGACATCTGCTCCACTATATCCTCTGTCAAGGGTTAACTTACTGCCATACCATACAATTAGTCCAAAGCTGGAGAAATAGACCAAAGAAAGGAAACCCAGGCCAAAGCCTTGAATAGCCCCTTCCTTGATCGTACCCTTGTATGCCTTCTTTATGAGATTGTTGTACTGGTCCATGGCTTTCTTTTCACCATTGAATGAAACCACCTGTTACAGTATGAATACTGGTTAGCTAAGGACTTGTCGTTCATGATTACGTCATCAACAAAGGGCCTACCGTTCTTATGGATCCAATTGTCTGTTCTACAATATTTCCTGCATCAATGTATGATGCTAGGCCCTCGCTAGATACTTTGGAAAGCATCTTTGAGACGATTGCAGCTGCAACGATTAGTGGTGGTATAGTAGAAAGCATTACAAGGGTTAGGAGCCAGCCTTTGATAAATGCCACCGTGAACCCACCAATGAAAGTGGTAAGAAGCTGTAGAAACTTCCCTACCTAGGGAAAAGGAATGGGAAAATGTAAAACAAGAACTAAATAAGATTATGACTTAATGCAAACTGTTAATGCTGAATTATATCAAGGTCTTACTACAAGTATAATTTTCGTCATGTTTATTGGCTTTCGGTGATCATCCACCAAACACCAAAAACAATAGATATATTCTAATAGAAGTTAAAGCATCACTGGGGTAGTAACTAAGCAACATATTCTTCTTTTGTAGCAGGTAAAGGAAAAGAAGAAGCTGCATTCTTTGTACCTTCTCGCCAATCGCATCTTGAATTAGTATTGTGTCAGCAGATGTACCAAACACTACCTGTCCACCTTTCATTTCTGTATCAAAGAATGCCATGTCTTGTCTCAAAACCGACTTGAGATACAAAGATCGAAAGCGAGCTGCCTGCCTCTCCCCAGTCACGGTCCAGCATGATATCTCTGGTAAGCATATGTATTATTATTGAAAGAATGATTTCAGTGGATATTAAATGAAACTCATGATGCAGTAGAAGCATCAATGGGCGATCTGATATTGAGTATGCGCCTGTGGTATTCCTAGGTATTATGATGCTCAAAACACTTGATTTTGAGCATATTATATTCATAGGTATTAACATACTCAAATTATACCGAGTTGAACTATCAAAGACATACTCATATGCTATATTTACACGTGACCAAGTATGACAATGTACAACACCATACATATTTGGAGTACATAAATAATATGTCATGGTACTGAAGTGTCTCTGCAACAAATTTTGTTATTGAGAAACCTCTGACTCTTATGGTAATTGAGTATCATAGCTTGGGTGGTTGGTAGCTTGATGAATAGTAGCATTCAATAGGATCTACTTGTTTCTGGGAAATACATAAATAATGGGAAAGGCCACGCAAAGATACCATAAAGATCATATGTGTAGGTCATACTTACGGAGAAAACAAGCAGGCCATGTTCCAATTGCTAAGTAGACAAACTCTAGAACCACCTGAAAGAAATATGATAGCCATATTACAAGATCCATATTCTTTTGATATATTAAATTAAAAGAACAGGATGTGTGTATTTGTTTTTTTTTTTGACAGAAAGACTGTAAGGGAACCCCCTACAGTATAATTGGTGCAACAAACCCAAATTGCAAGTACCAGGCCTTGAACCTGGGTGGGTGGGAAGGCATCAGCCCCTTCCCACCACTAGGCTATGCCTTAGTCTGCAAAATTT
>NW_024117000.1:0-6204 GCF_003073215.2 Triticum urartu
GTTGAACCGGGGTGGGTGGGAAGGCATCAGCCCCTGCCCACCACTAGGCTATGCCTTAGTCTGCAAAATTTCATATCTGTGTATTTGTAAATTGAGGGCATGAAAAATCGAGAATCTCTTATCAGGTTAATGTGTAATTTCATATCTGTGTCCTGTAAGCAAGTTCTTATCAGCCAATATGTAACAAGTTTCAGTGGCGTTGCATGCTTGCAGATTCATACAGAAGCAAAAGGGTACCTTGTCGACTCGGGGAAGGATGGTGTCCCGGGTGGCACCTCCAAAGGCATCTACCATCCGCCCGAAGATGATCGACATGACGACCTGTGACATGCCGCTCGCAAGCGCGGCGACCGTGCCAACCAGCATCAGCACCACATCAGCGGCGTCCGCGTTCTTGAACAGGTCATGGAACGACGCCTTACCACCCTTGGTCATCTTCTTCCTGCCTTTCTCTTCCTCTTCTCCACCCTTGACTCCACCATCAGCTCTTGCATTATTTGTTTCTCCCATGCTATGCCTACCAGGTAATTGACTAGCGCCGTGTGTCTATTGCTCTAGCTGCTGAGTGAACTTCTGCTTTTATAGTGTCATTGTCTTGTTAGTTCACAGGTAAGTCCATTCACAAGAGCAACCATAAAGTTAGATGTGGTTGACAGTTGGGTAAAAAACGGAAAATGACACAGATAAATGTGTCAACAAGGTGCGATGCCAACCTAAAGACGAGTAGGATAACAAAACTGGCCACAAGAGCTGCATATCCTATTCGCTCACCCTTCGGAGTGCACTCCTTCACAGATGACCTTTTCCCATTTGAGTCAGTAACTCACCATGATTTTTTGTTTTTGCTGGATTTTTAACATTAGATTTCAACTTCAAACACAAAAGCTGTTTGAAGGAACCTGTCTCTCTTTTTCTTTGTTCACTATCCTCTTCTTCTATTGCTTCTCAAGTTTTTCTCTGTTTTTTACTCTCAAGTACATGCAGCTGTCTAAATAATACATAGACTGAGTAAACATTTGAGAATTATGAAGTAACAAAATCCCCAGAGCTTTCATTGCACTCGCCATGGTGGTGAAATAATTTATGTACCGATCGGTTTCAGTGCCAGAACCACTAGTAGAAAGTGCTTGAATGATGTTAGGAGTGCACCCTTAATTAAAGGCTGTCTTTGTCCTGCAGACCCAAACTGATTCAACATTGTGAAACCAGATCTTCTTCGCCGGGAAAGCGACGGCCGATGAAAACCCCTCTTCCTTGACAGCGGCTGGCCTAGGGGTAAACTCTGCCGATAATTTTAATGCGAGGAGCTGTTTTTTTTGCAGGTGTCCACATCAGAGGATGACTAGGACACTTGGTGCATCAGCTCGGTCGTACGCATCGGCTTGGCTGCGTCAGCTCAGATGTAAGCATATTTTTTTGTTGCTGATCATTTTCCTAAGGCTAGTCATAGTGGGAGTAACTTAGATAGTAACATAGCACACTTCGAGAAATTTTTGCTTATGTGGCATGTAGTTAATGAGAAGTAGTAACATAATATGTTACTGTAACATAGCGTTTTCCAAGACAAGATGAGTCTACAAGCCATTAAATGAAGCCACATATGACACTACTAGTATGTTACTTTGCACTATGAAGGTAGTAACTTAGACTAGTGTCATATGCATGACATTAGTATAAGTTACTCCCCACTATGACCAGCCTAAGTAGGCCCTCCTTGGCTGGCAGGAGCTTAGTAGGCCTTGTCTTGCCTGGCAGTGGCAGGAGGTATCGCAGGGTGTTCAGCGCCCAGATTTGTAGCTAGTCGCTCGCGCCACGATGGCGATCTGGCAGCTGCTGGAGTGAGCCAAATGGAAGATCCCGGGGGACCTGAGCGTTTGGATGCTTGGAGCATCAGCTCTGTTCGGATGTGTGTGAGAGCTTCTGCAAATGGCATGGCCTGGCCCCGCTCTCTTTTTGTTCTTATCCTGCTTATGCAGATTAGGGATAGCGTGTAGGACCTAAGTAGGGGTACTGTGTATTTCTATATTTTTTTATTAGAGGAGTGTATTTGTATTTGTTTCTGGCCGAAGATATATACTACTGCTTCATTGATTATGTTTGTATTGCAAAGAAAATCTCACATCCAAATTACGCCAGCGTCAGTTTTTTTTGTCGTTGGAAGGAAGCGTCAGCTTTTGTTTACTCGGGCCTGGGAATGAATGAGAATTCCTCGCATACAAAACTCGGCCTTGCATTGCATTGTTGGTGTGAGCCCATGGCTGAGTCGGTTGGGCCAAATATATACTAGAGTACACAGCCCTAACAAAAAAGGTTAAGGTTAATGGTTGTGCTAAAAAATGATTAATGGTTACCCTCTATCGGTGCTCCTATGTGGCGCCTTAAGCGCCATTAGGCCTCGTGGGCCCGCCCATGTAGAGGGCGAGCGCTCGATCCCTTTCTTGGTCGTTTCTCCTCGCCGGTCGCATTTTGTACAGTTGCGATTGACCAGTCTGCTCAACCGTTGACTTTTTAAATAAGCAAGTTAAAAAATCACAAAAAGCGAAAAAATTCTGGGATTTTGAAATAAGTTCACAAACTTCAAGAATTTGAAAATAAGTTCATCAATTTTGAAAAAGTTCATCGAAACTGAAAGAAAGTTAACCAAAATTAAAAAAAGTTCATCGCATTTGAAAAAAAGTTCATCAACATTAAAAAGTTCGTCGATTCTGAAAAAAGTTAATCGAATTTGGGGAAAATGTTTATCAAATTAGAAAAACAATGTTCGTCAACATTAGAAAAAGTTCATTGATTTTGAAAATAGTCCAGCGAATTAGAAAAAGTTCATCGAATTAGAAAAAGAAGTTCATTGATTTGAAAAAAAGGTTCATCGATTTTAAAGAAAAGTTCATCAATGTAGAAAAAGTTCAACAAATATTAAAAAATAAAAATAAGAAAATAAAAACATAAAAAACAGCTTCATTTGTTATTTGAAGATGTATAAAAACAAGGAAACTAGCAAAAACAGAGAGTTGTATTGTTGGTTAGCCACGCTGGTCACCCTGCTGGTACAGAGCTCGAATCTTTTTTGAAGGTTTGTACAAAAAAAAGAAAAAAAATTGTAAGATGGGCCGACACAAGCGGAGGCAAAGGTGTGCGCACGTTAGCAAGTATTGAATAAACAGGCGCCTTAAGCGCCATTTAGGAAATGCCACCCTCTGCAAGAGTAACTCCCATTCCCATGCAGCATGTGGCTTGACCCAGCGCCGCCACTTGTCGCACCCCGCAGGAGCATGATTTTTTTTTCTAATTTTGTACATGTTTTTGGGTTTTATCTGTGTTTTTTTGGCTCCTTGGTTTTTCCTTGGTTTTCGCTAGGTTTGATGGGGGGAAAATGTTTTTCCGAAAAGTAACGCTTTTCCGTGACATGTGCTTCTGCAAGAAGCACTGCTGCTATCGATGAAACCAAAAGAAAAAACTAGTGCCCTTTCGCATAGATCGAGATGCGGTACCTTTTCTTTATTTCTTCCATACTAGGAAGAATGGAAGGAAATACTTCGATAACACTTCTTCCTTATTTGAAGAAATGATATCCGACGCCCCTGTAAAATCTTTAATTTCAAAAAAGTTCTTCTTCTTAAGAAGCGAATAGCATTTCCTATTGATTTGTCCCCTGGACTAGACCTATGTAGATTCGGAATTATTCGTCGCTACGCTGTTCCCAAGGACAAGCAAAATCGAAATTGTGAAATTCTCACAACATGTGCCCCCAAAAGGGAGAAGCATTACTTCCGGGAGAAGCACAATTATGCTTTTTTGAATAGGGAAAAACACAACATGTGCGTCTATGGTAAGCACAACTATGCTTCCTAAAAAGAGAAAAACAGAACCTATGCTTCCAAAAGAAAATGAAAAGCATAATTGTACTTTCGGGTTTCTAATTTTTTTTCTTCCGTTTTTTTGTTGCTGTTTTTTGTTTTTTTATTTCTGCCTTTTTTATGATTTCTGAATACATGAGATATAATTTCGAAGATGTCGATGTGAGAAATCCAGAGGTGAAAACGGTTCGGCATTTGGATGCACGGTTTAAGAGATACAATGTTTAAAAAAAAATTAAATATGCAAAAAAAAGAAAAACTCTCAGGTTGAGATAAGTGACACACAGTGTGCCACTTGTCAGGGAAAGTGGGAGTGACATTTGCAAGAGATACCAGTTTTGGTTTTCCTTCTACTTTTTTATTTTTTATTTTCTTAGTTTATTTTCCTTTTGTTTGGGTTTTCTATCGGATTATTTTGCATTTTTTCCTTTTGGAACTTCTTTATACTATAACTTTTTTCAATGTAATATACCGTAAACATTTTCTTTAAATGCAGTGCACATTTGTTAATGTACGAAAATAATCTATTTAACATATGATGCACATTTTTTAATAGAAATAAAAAATTAAATCTAGGATGAACCATATTTTTAAGTTTGCTGTAAAAATAACATACTATGAACATTTTCCAATGTATGATGATTATTTTTAATATATGCTAAACATATTTGGATACACATGAAAATATTTTAAGGCAGACACCGAGAACATCTCTTTTCTTTTAAAAAATGAAACAGAAAAAACGAAAATATCCAGCAGTCAGATTTCCATACAAGAGGAAAAAACAGAAAAACATTCAAGGGAGCTCATCAGATTGGGCCGGCCCACAACCTTCACGGGTCGTCAACGCGTTTTGTGACGCATATAGGCGTCGACCAGTAGGTCTCGTGTTGCGCACCAGATTAAATAAAGACTAATCGTTACTAAAAAAGACTAAGAGTAAGTACAATAAACACGTGCTTCTAGTCACTTTGTGTGAGAAGATGGACCATGTAAGTAGTACTTATTTACATCTAACGATTGTACTTGTCGGCTATAAGTTTGACTATAGATGACATGGCAACATCATATAGCCAACACTGACTGAGCTATTAAGAGCAAGTATAATAAGATGATATAAACAGGCTATAAGGATTTAAATATAGTATTTGTGCTTAGGTAGAGGAGAGAGAAGAGTAGAAAGAATAGAAAAGGGCTGCAAACTTGTAGCTGACTGTAGCACGAGGTCCAACATACTTAGTGAGACAAAAGATGAGGCCACATATTAATAGTACTCGCTCCATTCCAAAATATAGTGCGTTATCGGTTTCCGCATTTCAACTTTGACCATAAATTTAGCCAATGAGACCAACTACGGCGGGAGCAAAAATTATACCAATGAGTTCGTATTCAAAAGAAGTTTTCAATTATATATTTTTTGCTCCCACCACAATTGATTTTGTTGGTTAAATTTATGGTCAAAGTTGAATCTTGAGAAGCATGGACACACTATGGGCCTCTTTGATTCGCGGGATTGCAAAAACACAGGAATAGGAAAAACGTAGGATTGAAATGACATGCCCATTGGATTCCTATAGGATTTGAGTTTGTTTGATTGTATCACAGGAAAAATAAAGAATTTCTTCCGAGAGGTTGGAGTGGATGCTACAATTTCTATGAAATGTAGTTTAAATGAATCCATAGGAAAAAAATCCTATGGGATTCAATCCTGCGAATCAAACGACCAATGCAGGAAAAATTTCAAAGAATTCTTATCCTTCAAAAATCCTATGAAAATCCTTTAAATCAAAGAGGCCCTATATTTTGGAACGGAGGAAGTATAGTATACTAGTATGACTAACTATTATATAAGCCGGCTATTAGGTTGGCTTATACAATAATAGAATTTAAATGTGTAGTACTTTATTAATAGCTGGTCCATCATACATTCTTACAAAATAATTTTGGTCCTGTGCTATAGCCGGCTCTTATTTTACAGCTCACTTTTCTTCTCTCTCCTCTCCCCTCTTCTCCAAATAAGTAAGAATATTTTAGTTTTTATAGTCTGCTTATGCCATCATATTGTATTTGCTCTAACCATGCTTTCCCTAATCGGACGATTGATGAGGCGGCCAATGCATCAACGATCACTTAGGTTCCCAAGCGTTTGTATATCCTTATTAAAAAAATCACACGGTGAATTTAAAGCGTGCCGCGTCCGTGCACAAAACGAGTCGAAGTCGCTTCTGGGTCCGTGGCGCGCCCGCCCACTCCCCGCACCGACCTATCAGCCTTTAAATACCAGCCGCCCCAGCTTCCCAAACCCTTTCCCCAGCACTTTCCCCGAGCCGCCGCCGCCGCCGCCGCCGCA
>NW_024117001.1:0-6930 GCF_003073215.2 Triticum urartu
ACTCTTTCCAAAGAAAGAAGCTTGAGACTGACAACTGCGTTGAGAATGGGGTAATGTCAGAACTGATATAGACAAATCACTGTCTTCTGCAAATCTGAACCACTTACGATAAAGAGTTATAGAGTTCCAAATTCATAGTCTGCTACATGCCTACACTACATGTTTGCACCACTTAACAAATGGAAATGTCCAAAAATTATTGTCTCCTACTCTACATATTTGCAACACGGGTTTAAACAGGTATATTGGTCCAAACATTGTTGCGGGCAATAGCATAAGATTCCAGACAATTGCAATGCATGTACCTTGAAGAATTCTGCAAGAAATGGAATGGTCGCATAGTCATACTTATATTTGCCATTGCTCTGAGAGAGCGTAGTCCATATACCCTGCAAATATGTAATGCAATCAGTGACACTCGTAAGAAGACACCACAATTGACAAATGAAGTCAAACAACAACTCATGTGCAGCATTCCTAAAGCTTATTTAACTGCTGTTGGTCAACCATCATTGGGTTCCAGACTGCGCGATGACCATGACCCATCGCCATGGCATGCTCAACTGAACTAAAACCAATCACCTCTCGGCGCGTTACAATGTCCTACTCCGTCCGTCCCATAATATAAGAGCGTTTTTGACACAAGTGTAGTGTCAAAACTAGTGTCAAAAACGCTCTTATATTATGGGACAGAGGGAGTAGTTCAGTTCATCTGGAGACTGCTATAGAAAAACTAAGAATTGAAGCGCATCTTGCTAGCGTTCTGACCACTCCAGGAGTCCAGGCTGACATTATTCTGAACCGCAGTTGTTCACGAGCAGAGAACCACAACTGCATTTGCGCGCAGCACCCCTAGATCGAAGCCGCCGCCGCCGCCTCCTCCTCTACTGCGCAGACGGCATGCCGCCGAAAACAGACAACCGCACACCAACCGAATTCCCCGATCAATCCCCGCTCCAACATAGATCTGGCAGTGTGATTAAATCGACAAAAAAGAGAAGGGGGGATGCGGAGGAGAGGAGGATTTAGGGGCGTTGCCTGGGAACTGGTGAGGACGGTGAGGAGCGCCGCCACGAAGTACCACTGCATCGTCTCCTCCTGCCCCTGTGTCGCCTTCCACTGCGCCGCTTCCCTTCCCTTCTCTCTTCTTCGTGGTTTTGGTGCTGGAGAACGGAGCAGGAGGCAGAAGCGCACCGCTGGAGATGGTGTTTTTTTTTTTTTTGGGCAACTTTTTTTTGAGCAACCCGCTGGAGATGGTGTTGGCCTGGTGGGCGAGCACTTCGAGCTTTTCTGAATAATCACTTTTCGTTTTCACCCCCGGGTAATGTTTCTTCGTATATGTGGGGTTTTGGTGCTGAGGAACGGAGCAGGTGGGAGAAGCGCGCCGCTGGAGATGGTTTTTTTTTTTTTTTTGAGCAACTTTTTTTTGAGCAACCCGCTGGAGATGGTGTTGGCCTGGTGGGCGAGCACTTCGAGCTTTTCTGAATAATCACTTTTCGTTTTCACCCCCGGGTAATGTTTCTTCGTATAGTTTTTACCAAAAAGACCCTGATGGCATTTTTTTTTAGACAACCTCACGAAGTTTTTATTAAATCGTCACAACGTCTACAGGGACGAAAGAAAGATCCCCGGGGTGGCCTAACCACACACGGTGGCTACCTCCAAGGGACAAATCATGCTTCGCTAAGTTGTGAGCTTCAACATTTGAGCTTCTAAATTCATGACTAAACTTGCAAAAATCAAAGTCCGAAGATTGATGTATTATTTCATGCACAATAGCTCCATGAGTTGATGCATTTTCCTCGTTGAGATCCTCCACCACCTGTTTGCAGTCCGATACCACATGAATTCGTCTCTGGTATAGGTCCTCCGCCAACGCCATCGCTTCTCTGATAGCAAGAGCTTCAAGGATTTGTGGAGAGGAAATGTACTTCAAAACCAGCACCGAAGCCCCGTGAAGGTTCCATCTTCACTCCTGCAAATCGCCCCAACTGCACCATACCTAGCATGCCTTGGGACCGCAGCATTAACATTTATTTTCACCGAGCCCGGCTGGGAGGGCTGCCATTGGGTCGGTCTGGGAGCTCTGAAAACCCCCTGCTTTGGGAGCTTTGTGTTGATGTTGTTAATTTCCGCTAGATAGCTAGTAATAGAACCGTTTATAGAATGCGGTGACTGGAAGATATCCTCGTAGATCACTTTTTGTCGTGCTCCCCAAATAGCCTGCAAGGTGACAATCATTTGTACGAACGCACTTGCGTCTAGTATTTCATGCAGTGCAAACATCCAATTATTGGGACTGTACTCTTGCCTTTCCACCATATGGTGTACCAATTCCTCCGGCGCTAGAGCCCAGACGCTAGCTGACATAGGGCATGAGAGAAGTGCATGTCTCCACGTATCAGTAGCTCCACACAGTCTGCATGTATCCTCTATAGCTATATTTCGGTGCTTGAGTAATTCCGCAGTTGGCATGGACTGTCTTAACAGACGCCATACAAACATCCGAAGTTTAGATGGTACCTGTATGTGCCAAATATTCCTCCATTTGTTCTGCTCATCCTGCGCCTTGGAAGGTCCCTCTTCTTCATGCAGCCAAACCCCCCGCTCGTGCTTGGTACGAAGGGTCATGCGATAAGCAAACCTTACACTAAATACACCTCTATTCTCCTCATGCCAGGCCCAAAAGTCCTCTACCTTTCGTGTGCACAAAGGTATCTTCAGAATATCAGTAGCATCAAAAGCAGTAAAAGTAGTTCGGACCAGATCCTCCTTCCACGATGCAGTAGTAGCATCAATTAGTTCAGTGGCCTTAGTCGGCAGGTTTTGCACCAGTGACGTTATAGGCCTCTTGTAACCGTCTCTCGGAATCCAGTTTTGTCTCCAAATGTCCGTGTTCTTGCCATCCCCAATCCTTTTAACAATGCCCTGTGCCAGTATGTCACGACCATCCAATATGGACCGCCAAATCTGTGATGGGCGTGGCCTGAGTTTTGCCTCTAGTAATGTACACTTCGGGTAATAAACAGCCTTCAGAATGCGAGCACTCAAAGATGATTCCCCCATTAGCAGTCTCCATGCTTGGCGTGCGAGAAGTGCCAAGTTAAAAATCTCTACCTCTTGAAATCCTAAACCTTCCAGATGTTTAGGTCTAGTCATGATATCCCATGCAACCCAGCTAGGTTTTCTCTTACCTTGCTTGCTTCCCCACCAGAATTGTCGTATGATCGAAGTGATGCTCTCGCATAGACCTCTTGGCAATCTGAAACATAACATAGAGTAGATTGTAATCGCCTGAGCAACTGATTTGATCAACACTTCTTTACCTACCGATGATAGGAGCTTCTCCATCCAACCCTTTATCTTCTCCCACACACGGTCACGTAGGTATTTGAATGTCCCATTTTTTGAATGGCCCACGTCAGTGGGCATCCCAAGATAGCGTTCATTTAACGACTCCTTGTGCACATTTAAGGTGTTCTTCACTGCCTCTCTTATATTTCCCGGGCACCCTTTACTGAAAAATATTGATGACTTTTCATGATTAATTCTCTGACCCGAAGCAGCACAATAAGTGTCTAGCAGGTGTGACACCGCACCAGACCCCTCTACACTAGCCTTGAATAACATCAGGCTGTCATCTACAAACAAAAGGTGGTTAACAGTGGGAGCTGTCAGGGCCACCTGAAGACCTGTGAATGATGACTGTGAACTGGATTTAAGGAGGCACGAAAGGCCCTCTGCTGCAATCAAGAATAAGTAGGGGGAGATTAGGTCTCCCTGCCTGATACCTCTTGTTGGCTTGAATGAATCAAGCTACACTCCATTGAACAAGACCGAGAATGATACCGATGAAACCATGCCCATTACAGTATCTATCCACCGTCTAGCAAAACCAAGTTTGTCATGATAGCTCTCAAGTAAGCCCATTCCAATCTATCATATGCCTTCATCATGTCCAGCTTCAAAGCACACTGACTATTTGATTTTGATCTAGACCGCTTCATAAAGTGTAGGCATTCATAGGCGCAAATGATATTATCTGCTATCAACCTCCCTTGGGACAAAGGCTGACTGTTCCTCAGAGATTATGTCAGACAAAATAAGTTTCAATATATTCGCGACCACTTTTGATGCTATCTTATAAAAGACGTTGCACAAGCTAATAGGGCGAAACTGAGTTAGCATTGTTGGATTTGTTACCTTGGGAATGAGCGCTAAGACCGTGTCATTGATACATTCAGGACTCTCCTCCCCCGGACTATCCTCGGAATAATCTTGGTTACCTCTTCTCCACAGATATCCCAATGTCGCTGATAAAAATGGGAAGGGAAGCCATCTGGCCCTGGCGCTTTGGTTGGGAACATTTGGAAGAGAGCCACTTTAACCTTTTCATTAGTATATGGAGCACATAGGGCGGCGTTCATCTCAGGCGTAACCTTACGTGGGACATGGTTTAAAACAGCTTCCATGTTCTGTACCCCCTCTGAAGAATACAATGTTTGATAGAAATCATTAGCCATTTCCTTCAACTCTGCTGGGTCATCAACAATTACCCCTAGGGAATTTTGTAAGGCCTTAATCATATTTTTCTTTCTGCGAAGACTAGCTCGGAGATGAAAAAATTTAGTGCTCCTGTCTCCCGCTGAAAGCCACTTGATTCGTGCTCTTTGGTGCCATATAATCTCCTCCCAGTGATACATCTCGATCAAACGTTCATTGATCTTGAGCTCGGCGTGAGAGGGTGCTATCCTCGCTAGGTCGTTTCTGAACTCTTCCAAGGCCTACTTCAGAGCCTTTATTTCATTGCGTACATCCCCGAATGTATCTCTACTCCACTTGGCCAACCCCTTAGGAATGTTGCTGAGTTTCTGTTTCATTTCTTCCAGTGATGTACACGGTGGCCCGAAGTCCTAGCTGCTTGTAAGGACGTCGCGAAGCCTCTCATGTGATTCCCACATCAGCTCATACTTAAAACTTCTCTGCGCTTGTACGACTTCTGGACCGCCAAAATCAATGATTATAGGTGAGTGGTCAGATGTAGAGCACATGAGATGTGATACTGATGCCTCTGGAAATTTATTCATCCATCCAACGTTAGCCAGTGCTCTGTCCAGCCGACACCTTGCGTAGCTCCCACCGGCTACTTTCTTCTCAAAGGTCCAGAAAATGCCCTTAAATCCCATATCTAGCAACATGCAAATATCCGTGGTATCCCGACATGCTTGGATCTGGGCGTTACTTCGCTGTCCCACCCCCTCGTGCTCTTCCGGACGAAGGACTTCATTAAAATCACCCATGCACAACCATGGTAAAGGACTCAGGGTACTAATGTTTTTCAAAACCGTCCATGTCTGGTGCCTCAGGTGTGTCTGTGCTTCATCATATACACACGTCAATCTCCATTTGTCCTGGTTATTTTCCTCTACCAAGGCATCCAAGTGATAAATAGAGTAACCAAATATCTCAACCTTTATTGAATTATTCCAGAACAAACCAATACCATCGCTTCGACCTTGACTACTAACAGCATACGCATTATCAAAACCCAGAGTATCAGATAAAGCTTCTACCCTAGCACCATCTAGAAGTATGTATTAAGAACAGCTGGGCTTAAACCAGGCCCACGTAGCATTACAAGAATGGTTACCATCACTTTGAGAAATGGACTTGATATCAAACTACAACTATTGCATTATTAAAGAAGAAAATAAGAGCACCCGTAAAAAAAAGCGGCGGTTTGTCTCCCAAGCTCACTTGCTCCCACCATGAACAAAAAAATACTATATTTAAAAAAATCTATAAAAATTGCATGGAAGATGTTTCGGTGGTGAGGTTTGTGTCCATTTTCAACATGTTTGGACATCTAAGTAGCTCTCAGCAAAAAAAGACAACAGTTTACTGTTCAGACCGATATTTTTCCGAGAGCTACTCAAATGTTCGAACGCACTGGAAATTGCCACGCATCTCATGCATTGGAACATCTTCCATGCAAAAAAAATCAGACCTTTTAAAAAATAGTTTTTTATTTACAGTTCACCGGGTGCAGATGAGCCTGAGCTCATAAATGGATATCTGGAAAATAAATTAATAAAAACAAAGATGTGGAATGGCAACGAATAGAGAGAAAGATCCTTCCAATTTTCTTGCTCTTGGAAAAATCATATGTATCTTCCGGACACCGCAGTGATTGAGAAAATCCATGTGTTACGATGCTCATACTCGTAAGTGGAAGTTACACATGGAGACACATCGTTTTGTAATACAAAGAATAGAACTCTAGGGAATTTTCAGATCAAGCTTGTCTAAAACTACGACTATGGAAATAGCTCATGCCTACCAAGCATCCAGGAGCACCACGAAAACCTAATTCCACCGCCGCAACCTTCTGTACCCGAGAGATCCCATCTTGGGGCCTTTTCCGGAGCTCCGCCGGAGAGGGCATTGATCATGGAGGGTCTCTACATCAACTCCATGGCCTCTCCGGTGATGTGTGAGTAGTTTACTTCAGACCTTCGGGTCCATAGTTATTATCTAGATGGCTTCTTCTCTCTCTTTGGATCTCAATACAAAGTTCTCCTCGATTCTCTTGGAGATCTATTTGATGTAACTCTTCTTTTTGCGGTGTGTTTGTCGAGATCCGATGAATTGGGTGTTTATGATCAAGTTTATCTATGAACAATATTTGAATCTTCTCTGAATTCTTTTATGTATGATTGGTTTATCTTTGCAAGTCTCTTCGAATTATCAGTTTGGTTTGGCCTACTAGATTGATCTTTCTTGCAATGGGAGAAGTGCTTAGCTTTGGGTTCAATCTTGCGGTGCTCGATCCCAGTGACAGCAGGGGCAGCAAGGCATGTACTGGATTGTTGCCATCGAGGATAAAAAGATGGGGTTTATAACATACCGCTTGAGTTTATCCCTCTACAT
>NW_024117002.1:0-6658 GCF_003073215.2 Triticum urartu
CCGAGTGTGTTACCGTGATGGCCTCTTCTCGGCGGAGTCCGGGAAGTGGACACGGTGTTGGAGTAATGTTTGCGCAGGTTGTTCTCTAGTTTCTCGCTCGTGCTTTGACTCATCTTCTCGCTCTCTTTTGCGAATAAGTTAGCCACCTTACTTGCTAGTCGCTTGCTGCAGCTCCACTCATATTTTACCTTGCCATACCTATAAGCTTAAATAGTCTTGATCGCGAGGGTGCGAGATTGCTGAGTCCCTGTGGCTCCCAGATTACTATTACACCAGATGCAGGGCCTGATGATTCCGCTCCAGGAGACGCGTATGAGCTCAAGTGGGAGTTCGACGAAGACTCTCAACGTTACTATGTTTCCTTTCCTGACGATCAGTAGTGGTGCCCAGTTGGGGGTGATTGGGACCGTTGTCGCATGTTGGGTTCTCTTTTCTTTTGGCGCCGTAGTCGGGCCATGAGTGTTTGGATGATGTAATGTTATTTATGTACTTGATTGACGTGGCGAATGTAAGCCAACTATATTATCTCCTCTTTATTATTTATATTACATAAGATGTTGTGAAGATTACCTAACTTGCGACATATGCCTTCAATGCAATTATGTCTGTAAGTCGTGTCTCGACATGTGGGAGCTATAGTCGCATCGAGGATGTTACATAGTGTAACTGGCCTGAATAAAAATAAGTGATTAGCGATGGTAACTATATGAAGATAAAAGGTGATCCAACTCCAAATAAATTATACCTTGGTGTTACTGCCCCCAGCGTTGCATGATTAAGTCAAGTTCATATCTAGTAGCTCCAAGGTCATATGTAGTGAAAGCATGTGTCGTCCACATGGCAAAGATACCAAGATTAGCTCAACTAAGTTCATGATCAACTTGTCTCAATATTATTATTACTCCCTCCGTTATTAAAATAGGTCTTTCTAGAAATTTCAACAAGTGACTAAATACGAAACAAAATGAGTGAATCTACACTTTAAAATATGTCTATATACATCTGTATGTGATTGTTCATTTGAAATCTCTAAAAAGACTTATATTTAGGAACGGATAAAGTATTATTTTACATTATTATTTTGTGTTGCTACAGCATGGTGGAAGAGGACGAGGAGCCATTTGCACATACTTCAACTGCTACAGCATGAACCATTTTCCATGACAAGGTGAACACTATGTCCAGGTGCGAATCCTCGGAGCCACCGTCCAGATCCAGCGCAGATCAAGACATCGCCACGACATCGATGGATGTCGAGGCGGATGGCCGGGGGCGCCAAGCTGCCAACCATGCCAGAATGCCCCCTTCCTTTCAGGTTAGTGACAATCGTCCCAACTGTTTACATTGTTTAGGGAAGGGAAGAAAGATGGCAACAGGCTGCCTGTTGCCGTTTTCCTGTGGGAAGTATCATGGACTATGTTGGATCCTAGCAGCATATAAAGCTAGGATGGATGGAAGTACCCGGAAAAAGAGATCTGTTTGAAGCTATATGTTGCTTGCTTGTTTGTTTATTTGCCAACTGCAATGGTCCTACCAATTGCAGGTTTCTTTTGAGGCACTCTACTGAACATTCTGCTGCAAGCATGTGCCCACCATCTAGACCAGCACATGTTTTTCCTTTCTTCTGCTTTGGCATAAACAAGCACATGATGATCTGAATTTTCTGATCTAACCATTAAACCATGTAATTTCACCACCACCTAAACCAGTACTACATGTTAACTATGTAACTCTCAATTTCATCAGCAGATTTAAACCATGATCCTTTTGAAATTTGGATTTTTTTTTTGTATGTAAGACTCCAAACCTCTCAGAAATCGCACAACACTTATTTTTTCACTATTGCAAGGACTGGAAATCATTTTTCAAAATACAAACGGTCCCAGCATCGATTCAATTCACCAGTACAAAAGAAATGCTATTTAAGTGAATCATAGTTTAAAATATTTTTGGCTATCTTTTACTTAGGTATGGAGCTAAGCAGCCAACACAATGTGCTCAGCTAACAGTACTCCCTCCGATCCATATTAATTATCGCTGATTTAGTATAAAGTTGTACTAAATCAGCAACAATTAATATGGATTAGAGGGAGTGCTTAATTATTTCTTTCTAGCAAGTACAAATACTACTGACATTCTGCACAGACAAATCTCCAATGCACGGATGCACCACGGTAAACAGTAAAACCAAATACCAATGAACAAGGAAAGCAGAACATAATGTTCTCTGGTTAGACAAATCAAACAAATGCCAACAGGTCATCACTAGGTTGTTTCTCAGCAGTATATATACTTTAAACTATAACTTAGTACAATTAGGAAGTATGCAACCCTAGTCACTTCACAAACCCAGTAATACCATACAAGAATACAACAATGGTCTGCTGAAGGTGTTCAGCGATGAATATTTCCCCTCCAGGGATAACAAAGTAAAAAAAAGAATCATGTATGTGAATTCTTGCTGTTAAGTGGACATTCCAGCCGAAAAGGGCAACAGTAGAAGAATGTGGCAGTCTGTTAATTTATTTCCTTGAGCCGATTCCCTCTGCCGAATGGCCATCAACTTATCACTGGCTACTTTCTATAGCTGAGGAATTGTTGCAATCTGTTGTAGAATAACTCTTCAATGCAGAGAGGCGCCATATATTTCCTCAGCTTGCTGCAAAAATGTAAGCTCCTTTGCAGCATTAGTCTCCGTAGACAAATTTCTTTTGCGTGTAGTACTTGTCTTCACTCGCCTTCTTTTTCAAGTTTCTTTTCTGTTCACAAACCCCAAGAGTAATGTTTAGTAGGATAAACAGGACTTAAACAAAGTAAATTAGAAAAATAAATGTGTATTTATCAGGCAAGTCGCACTGTGGGAGTGTATACCTTGTACGCTTCGTGGTTATCAATTATTCTTGTAGCGACCGAAACAGACGTTATTGTTTTGGGGCTTGTGACTACTTGGAAAATACCCATGCTCTTTGGAAGGGCGTACGGATCAACTTCACTCTGCAGCAACGCGTCCATGAAGTTTCAAGTTCAGTTTGTGCCAACTACGTTAGGTAAGTTTGACATCAGGATACATTTTAGACTGTAATTAAGAACTTACAGCAGAACCACCCTCGACTACTGTCCCATGCACAACCAATGAAATGTTGAATGTAGTGATCTGCATCATGTGACAAAAGAAAAGGTGTGAGGGTCTGCTAACAAAAAACATCTCTGCGTCATATACAATACAATCATTGCTAGAACCATATGCTTGAAACTTATCCAGTCAGGTACAAGAAATAGATGGAAACAAACTATAGAAATTTATAACATACCATATCCCTTGAAACCTCCAATGGTGCGCCTATTATAACTTCGTCAACATAGCGACAGGCAAGTACACCAAGGGTACGCTCATGGAGGTGCATGATAGGAGGATAGCCTCTTTTTTCCCTGCACAACTGGTTCTCATAAGCATGGTATCTAACCTTATACAATACAGGCTACATATTTTTTTTCTGTAGTAACACATAACATATATTTATATATGGTCAACAAGTTCCCTTGATAATCCAAGAAAAGATGTTAAATAAGTACCTGATGGACTGGTCATCATGAACACCGACAAGAAGGAAGTCACCAAGTTGCCTAGCACTTCTAAGGATCTGCATTAGAGAATAACATCAAATATGTTTTAATGGGAAAGTATGAACCACACCAAAAACCAAACTTTGTGAGTTATTGAGAAAATTATTTGCATGAGAACCACAAAACGTACCTCAACATGACCAGCATGGAAAAGGTCAAATGCACCATCTATATAAACAACACGAGCACCTGGTGAAGGAGCCTGAACGCAAATGAGCATATGTTTCAGTAAATGCAACAGAAGGGCATGAAATGTGTAAAATTGAACTGTAAATGTTTTTCTGGAAAGGGCAGCATTAAGATCATGATTAATATGGTACAACGGAAGCATTAAGCGGTATTTTTAAATTTAGTTACATTAATAGACAAAGATATGGCAGGCCATTTTCTTCGTGCTCCCTAGAAGGCTGATCAAATTAAGGAAGAACAATATGCAACATTAGCCTTGGGGATGGAGTTTCCTAAATTATCATACCTGCCCATTTGAAAACTGCATTATCCGGCGGGAAGTTGGAAGAAAATTGGATAGCTGGGTTTTCATCTGATCGCATGATTCCACTCCAGCATTCTCACTAACACCCTCTTTATGCTTGAATGTTTGCAATATTCTCCCTGTGTGGACAGAAATTGTTTTCATGTAAGATCGCAATGGACAAAGAAGGACATCGTCTGAGATAAGCGTGAAAAAGGAAATGTACGATCTGCTCTGATACAAGGCTGTAAATAATATGCAGCAAGAGAATATCTGATCCCCAAAAAACAGTAGCTTTACTAATCCGCATGGTAATCTTACCGACTATATCGGTGCTTGAGACACCTTCAGTACGCCTGATTTGCTTGTATCGTCCAGCCTTCTTTGCTAAGGCATAAGCATCCGTTCCATCAGGTAGAAGACAAGGGTCATCTCCATGTATAATGTAATCAATGTTGTATTTACTGAAGAGGGTATTCATAAATTCCTCCGTAATCTCATAGGGTGCATTGGGTATGACTTCATCCACCCACTTTAATCCACTAACAAGCGTCAACCTAGGGGGTACAAACATACATACACACAGAATAGTAAGTTCAAATGGAAGACCAAGACCATGTACATCTATCAAAAGCTTAGTAATTTACAGTTGCAAAAATAAGATAGAACTTGATCATCTCAATATTTTTTCATAGTCTGAAATTTATATCCTTCAAGGCACGTGTGGTGGTAATGTAACCTCATCGACGATATAGTTGAGCGTACGCAAAATGAATCAGCAGATCTTGTATTATGCATGAGAAGATTAGAAGAGAATCATAGCTATTACAGTAATTCACAATCAAAGATCAGGTAAATAATGAAATCCAGGAAGTCCAGGTATTCAGAAAAATTTCAGAAAATATCATACTCGTAATTCGTTTGACTAGCTAATCCTCTGTTGAAACAGAATAATGTATTTCACAGGACAGGGAAAGTAGCGCCAGTAGTACCTCTCTTCCATCGAAAGCACAGGCGGGCCCTTATTCGCCACAATCTCCTCGTCACTGACAACGCCCACTACCAGTTGATCTCCCAGCAACTTGGCCTGTCGCAACGCGTTTGCGTGGCCATAGTGCATGAGGTCAAAGCATCCATCCATGTAGACTCTCACGGGCCTTTGCCGTTCCTTCTTCTTGGGGACTTGTCCTAAATATGGCCAAAAGTATGGAGCAAAAGGAGCACCAATTCCTCCAAAATAACCCGTAGATAACCAAAGAATTGCAACAGTCACCATAACTCCTCCAATTCCAAAAAACTGTGAATAATATCCGCCATTCCAGAGCCCCTGGTTGTTCTCAAATGCCAGCAAACCCATCATCATTTTGAGGTGTAGAAGTACTGCCCTGGTATTGGTTCTGAAAAAAAAAAGTAAGCAGCCAAAATGAGACCTCATAATCGATGCATCCTCATGCAAGAAAGGGCACCATGTATGCAATAATTATACAAAGGAAACGAAAAATGTCTCGTTCTCCAAACTTTTTGCAGTTCAATTTATTTTGTTATGTTTGGAAGCGGAAAGTGACTCAAAAGTAGAAGTGCCTTTTTCAATACTTTATCATGAAAGGATGGATAGATACTAGACGTATAACCAGGACTATTTGCATTTGCTCAACGTGCTTAGCTGCGAAGTCATGTTTGACCAAATCCTAACCACCAGATATACTGGAAAGCTACAGATTGAGCCAAAAAAAAAATTGTTGGAGAAGTCAGAACAGACTTAAATTGCGTCAGTTAGAAGCTACGTAGCAACTAGTGGAGCTCAAGAATCCACGGGATATTGCCATAAATTTTGTTCGGAAGAAATATTTTCCAATAACGTCGATTGTTCAGACCACTCTATAAAAAATAGCCCCAGAACACAGGAACATGCAACAAACCGAAGTGACTGATCATCTGAATATGCACTGAAGGAAATTCTGGCAGGATAGGGAGCATATATGATCTCCAACTCTCTGAAACTCGAATTGTCGCCAAAATCAAGCGAGGAATAATCTGATTCTCAGCTCAAATTTTGCATCGCAGCCAATCAAGCACAACTAAGCATAGAATCTAAAGGTGCGTGGGTCCAACAGAGACAGGAGCACAAACGGAATCACGAGAGGTGGGAGCAAGCGAATAAAGGCATCGGCCCGAATTCCCCCACCATCGAAATGCCAATTCCAATGCCGCAAACGGCAGAAATAATTAAATGGCGCCGCGCACGCATGCGCCCACCTGCCCACGATCCGGTGTTCAATGGACATGAATCGATCGTCCTGAGGTACTACCAACAAATATGGAGCCGAAAGGGAGCAAAGGGGGCAAAGCAAGCAACATCTAGGAACAATTTCCGGGGATTTTCGCTTCCTTGTGAACAACAACAAGAAGAAGAAGAAGAACAAGCGGCGAGATTCGGAGACAAGAAAGGCGCGCACCGGAACGAGGGGGGCAGGCGGCCGAGATCGGGCGCGCGGCGGCGAGATTCCGCGGGGATCTCCGCCGGGGCGGGGCGGGGCGGGGCAGGGGGGAGAGCCGCCGTCC
>NW_024117003.1:0-13073 GCF_003073215.2 Triticum urartu
CCTCCCGCCCCTCCTCGCCCCCCTCCCGAGCCTCCGCCACCGCCCGCGCTTCTCCGAGCCCGCCGCGCTCGTCGTCCTCTCCGCCTTCTCCCGCGCGCTCATGCCCGACGCCGCGCTCGCCGCCTTCCGCCGCCTCCCTGCCTTCCTCGGCTGCAACCCGGGCGTCCGCTCCCATAACGCCCTCCTCGACGCTCTCGTGCGGGCCCGTCGCTTCTCTGACGCCGACGCCTTCTTCGCGTCCCTCTCTCATGGCGCCTTCGGGCGCCGCATTGCCCCCAACCTCCAGACTTACAACATCATCCTCCGCTCCCTCTGCGGACGTGGGGACCTCGACCGAGCTCTGATGCTCTTCGACTCCCTTCGCCGCCGCGGAGTTGCTCCGGACCGCGTCACCTACTCCACTCTCATGTCTGGGCTTGTCAAACACAGCCGCTTGGACATGGCACTTTACCTGCTTGACGAAATGCCGACCTATGAAGTGCAGCCTGACGCGGTTTGTTACAATGCAGTGCTCCGAGGGTGTTTCGGGAATGGTGAATTTGAGAAAGCTATGCGGGTGTGGGAGCAGCTGGTGAGAGATCCTGGTGCAAGTCCCAACCAATCCACTTACAATGCGATGCTTGATGGCTTGTGTAAACTTGGGAGGTTTAAGGAGGCGGGTGAGGTATGGGAGAGGATGATTGCAAATAATCACCAAGTCGGCATGATTACCTATGGGATTCTGATTCATGGTTTGTGCCGGTCACGGGATGTGGATGGTGCAGCAAGGGTATATTCAGAGATGATCAAGACCGGGCTTGTTCCTGATGTTGCCATATATAATTCACTCATCAAGGGGTTCTGCCAAGCTGGGAGAGTAGGAGAGGCTTGGAAATTCTGGGACTCTACCAGTGTTTCTGGCATCCGTAATGTGATAACTTATAATATAATGCTGAAGGGGCTCTTTGATGGTGGCATGGTCGATGAAGCTAGAGAATTGTGGGAGCTATTGGAGAAAGACACTTCGTCCTCTCCTGACATGGTGAGTTTTGGCACTGTGATCCATGGGTTATGTGAGAAAGGCTTTGCTAACAAGGCACTTCAAATCTTAGTGGAAGCACAGACCAGTGGTAAAAAATTAGATGCATTCTCATATTCATCCATGATAAGTGGACTGTGCAAGGATGGGAGACTAGACGATGCAGTTAAGTTATATGAAAAGATATCTATGGATGGCTGCAAACTGAATCCTCATATTTACAATGCACTAATAAAAGGGTTCTGCCAAGCATCTAAGTTTAGTGATGCTGTAAGAATATACGGTGAGATGGCAAACAATGGTTGTTCTCCTACTGTCATCACTTACAACACTCTAATAGATGGACTATGTAAGGCTGAAAAGTATCAAGATGCTTCAAGCTTTACAAAGGAAATGTTGGAGAAAGGTTGTAAACTAGATGTCAATACTTATGCTTCATTGATTCGTGGCCTTTGTAGAGACAAAAAGGTTGATGCTGCCATTGCTCTGTGGAATCAAATTCTTGATAAGGGTCTTCAGGCAGATGTCATGATGCACAACATCTTAATCCATGGTCTTTGTTCTGCTGGGAAAGTAGATGAAGCTTCGCGTCTTCTCTCTGAGATGAAAGAGAAGAACAACTGCCGCCCAAACTTAGTGACCTATAACACACTCATGGATGGATTTTATGAAATGGGTTGTTTTGACAAAGCAGCGTCTCTGTGGACAGCTATTTTAGAAAATGGTTTGGTACCCGATATAATTTCATATAATACAAGAATTAAGGGTCTATGCTCCTGTCACAGAACACCCGAGGGTGTCCAATTGTTGGATGAGGTGCTTGCACAAGGAATTGTACCAACAGCCATCACATGGAATATACTGGTCAGAGCTGTCATCAAATATGGACCTATTCAAATATGATCGTTTAGAATTTCTCTTGGTAATATCTTCTTTGCCTTAATTCCGCATGATAGATTTCTGTTTCCATGGCTTATATTTTTCACCTGATTTTGTTTGATCTTACTATAATAGCACTTATGTAGTTTCTGTCATGCCAACCGTAGTGTTTGCTTGAGGGCATCATAATCAAGAATTGCAGATTAACCCTGATGTTTAGAATTTCAGTGATACCAACTTCTTTCATACTTTCAACTGCGTCCAAGGTTCCCAGCAGTATGCTTTCTAAGATAAAATGGCACCTTCTCAACTAAATAATGGATGGAAGCACTGAAATTTGCTAATTCTTGTTTCATAGGCTTAGGATGGTTATTTTGATTCGTGCAGACTAGTCTGTCCTTGCCTGTCTCTTCTTTCTTCTATGATGCAGTAACCAGGTCAAGTACAATAGTAACAGCTTACAATATTGATTTTCCATTTCAGTTTCGTATCTTGTGCTTGTTTTATTTTGTTTATGATAAGAGTTGAGAAGTGACCATAGTACATACACGCCACAAATACGGACACCAAACTCCTACAGCTTGAGAAACGTGCTGTATGATGGTATATATATATCTTGAATTACAAAAGCTATGTCAATCCGTAATAATTATATATATATATTTTACTTTGTTAGTGATAATGTCGAATCAAATCTACTGGAATTTTCCTGTTTTACTTCAAGTGTACATCTATTTCATTTTTCTTTTTTTATCTTCTCAGCTTCAGTGGTGATATATCCTGTTCAAAGATGACCTTAACAAATCAGGCTAATGGAAATTCGACTCAGAGCACCTGAACAAACCAGGCAAGCTTTCTACATTACCCTCGAGGCATCTCGATGACATCTAAGACAGAGTATTACCTTCTGCTAAGGTAAACGTCGAACCAATTTTATTTTATATTGCATTTTTAAAAGAAAAAATGTCCGCTTTTCAGGTACTAAAACTGTTTGCTTTGCACCCCTCAGACCCCATCCATGTCTGCCATCGAATGGGAACGTACATGGTCACCAGATAGAATGACTTGGAAGAAATAAAATTATACAATATGACCCACACGTGCCCAAAGACTACTTTCTCTCTCTTTTCTACCCTCCCTCCAACCACAATCCATCTCTGGCCATCTCTCTCCACTCTGCTTTGTTCCTTGACGCACCAAGCATGGTAATTCTGAGATCCGCTTCTTCCCCAAGTCTGGCCTACTGCCGCACCTTGATTTTGTCTACTCTGATGAGTTTTCGATCTCAGCATGGCCTTCGCTAGCATTGCATGACCTCTTAGATCCTTTCACTTCTGTTATTTCGATCAGTTCTGTTCCCTTACCGCCACGACTGGTTGAGCTCTGCTGCCAGATTTGAGAAACATAATTTTTTAAAGTGCATCTGGACTGTAACCCTGTTGTTACCATGTTTTGGCTTTTTAAAGTTGTAATTGCTGAAACGTATCTCTGATGCAATAGTGAAGACAGCTTGAGTTTATCAGATCTCAGGTTCGAGAAACCTGTGATTTATAGGCCAAGCTACAGTGTAAATATTATCTTCTTTTACAAAATATATGACCATTCATACCACTCTCAGCTTCTGATGGTGGTATTCCTGTCGGCAGATGACCTGAGCAACAAGGACCATGAAAAATTAGACACGGAGTAACGTTCCCCTGCTCTACCTATTTCGTTGGAAAACACCATTCATTTGAGTTTTTGACCGTACAATCTATTTTGCAATCTCTTTGATAGTCACTTTGTTTTGAAACCGAGAAACGTGTATTTTTTAGCACATCAGGACTATAACCCAGTTACCTTATTTTGGCTTTTGAAAGTTGTATTGGTTAACCATATCTTGATTTCTTGGAAACATGATTGTTTTAGCACATCAGATTGTATCTTTGTTTTTTGAGAAACATGGTTATTTTTTAGTGCATCAGATTGTAACCTGTTGGGCTGTCACCTTGTTTTGGCATCTGAAAGTAGTATTGCTGGACTAACTTTTTGGAATATTAAAGGCGGCTGGTGTTGATCAGATCTCAGATTTAAGAAACCTGTTTTTTATAGGCCAATCTACACCTTCAATAAGGGGAGCCTTGGCGCAGTGGTAAAAGCTGCTGCTTGTGATCATGAGGTCACGGGTTCAAGTCCTGGAAACAGCCTCTTGCAGCAATGTAGGGCCAACTATTATGTACTAATCTGAAATTAATTATTACAAAACACTCTTATTTAGAAGGGGAGCCTTGGCGCAGCGGTAAAACTGTTGCCTTGTGACCATGAGGTCATGGGTTCGAGTCCTGGAAACAGCCTCTTGCAGAAATGCAGGGAAAGGCTGCGTACTAAAGACCCAAAGTGGTCGGACCCTGTGCAAGCGGGAGCTACATGCACCAGGTTGCCCTTTTTTAAGCTACACCTTCAACAATATGGTCTATTGTAAAGATTATATCCATTAAAATTAATGTGAGTAGTGGTCATTGCTAGTGAAAAGTACTGATTAAACTCTATTGCTACCTTTTCATGTTTTACCAAGCGCTATCTCTTTCATTTTTCTCTTTTCAGCTTTTGGTGGTGATGTACCCTGTCCATAAATGACCTGAGCAACCAGGCAAGTGAAAGTTAGAGCAATACCCTCCATTTCGCCTTGGCGTTGCAAAGACGGCACTCACAATTGTATCATGGAGTGTTACCATCAGCCAAGGTAAGGTAGTTCAGACTTTCAGCAACTATATTCAAGCTACAGTCTACTTGCCAGTACTTCACTAGCTCTCCAAAGTTGTTGGATGTTGTGAATTTCATGTTAGCATTCACCCAGTTATTGTTTTCTATCTCTTTCTGGTTTCTGCGCATTCTCTTATTGTTCGGCAATAAATGTGCTTCTATCTGTAGTCATCTTGAGAACCAGATCTCCATCTTGCACCCATCACTGTGCAACTAATGTGGAGGCATTGAACATGAGAGTGTTTCTTTGTGTCCTTTGTGGCAGGGTTACGTCATTCCCGGCCATGCCCTTTTTTAATCTATATACTCTAATAGCAGAACCGCCTAAAGTGTAACACCGGCTGATTACTTCAAGGTCAATGTATAGTCTTCCAGTTGACAAGACACTCAGCAGAGAATGACATCCCTTAACTTTATCCCATCTTCTCCTTCACCAAGATTTTTTTTCTTGAGATAAAAATATTATTTTTCTTCAAATCTCGTCTATTTTCTTGATTATTCATTGAACCTGAACTTTTTATTTGGCAATAGTTTGATACCCTCAAAATTTGTGAACATGGATTTCTTAGAGCATCTGAATTGTAATCCTTTTACCCTGTTTTGGCTTTTAAAAGTTGTAATTGCCGAAACATATCTCTGATGCAAGAGCGAGGACAGCTTGAGTTTATCAGATCTCAGGTTTGAGAAACTTGTGGTTTATATGCCAAGCTACATCACAAATGGTATCTTTCATACAAAAAACTGCATGCATTCATATCGAATGTATGCACTTTTCTATTGCTACCGAAAATATTAATATAACTTCAACAAACAAACAACAACAACAACAAAGCCTTTAGTCCCAAACAAGCTGGGGTAGGCTAGAGGTGAAACCCATAAGATCTCGCAACCAACTCATGGTTTTGGCACATGGATAGCAAGCTTCCACGCACCCCTGTCCATGGCTAGTTCCAGTCCTTCAGATCCCTCTTTACGGACTCTTCCCATGTCAAGTTCGGTCTACCCCGACCTCTCTTGACATTATTGGCACACTACTTAAACTTTATACTCTTGAACTTTTAAGTCTTGAGTATACAGATCTTCATTTTTTTTCCAACCTCTGGTACGTATATATGCTGCTCATGGATGACCTGAGCAACCAGGCAACCTTCCATCTACTTTATCCAGTTGTTGCAAAGATAGCATCCAGAAATGTATTGTCCCTGCACTCTCTTTTGCTATCTTTTCTATACTCACTTTGAATCAAAATTTTACTAACTTGACGTGTTAGGTGCATCAGAATTGTAACTATGTTACATTGTTTTGGCTTTTGAAAGTTGTAATTGCTGAAACATCTTTGATGCAATAGTGAAGACAGCTTGAGTTTATCAGATCTCAGGTTCGAGAAACCTATGGTTTATAGGCCAAGCTACACTGCAAATGTTATCTTCGATTATAAAATATAATTCATCCCGCTCGCCAGCTTCTGGTGGTGGTATTTCTGTCCACAAATTACCTGACCAACCAGGCCCATGAAAAATTAGACCTGGAGTAACATTTCTGCACTCTACCTAAGACGTTGGAAAACTGCATTTACATTTCTGATTCGTAAGACCAAGTATTGGCACCAAACCAAGTTAGATGTTGTTTTGCGTTTTTATCCCTGGAGTCTATTTTGCAATCTCTTTCATACACACTTTGAATCGAAACTGAGAAACATGATTTTGTGAGCACGTCAGGACTATAATCCGGTTACCTTCTTTTGGCTTTTGAAAGTTGTATTGCTTAACCATATCTTTGATTTTTTGGGAAACATGGTTGTATTAGCGTGTCAGGCCGTATCTTTTTTTTTAGTATCATGGTTGTATTCTAGTTCATCAGATTGTAACCTCTTACTTTGTTTTGGCATTTGAAAGTAGTATCGCTGGAACATTTTTATGCAAGATTAAAGACAGACTGTGTTTAGCAGATCTCAGGTTTAAGAAACCTGTGATTTATAGGCCAAGCTACATCTTCAACAACATGTTTCGTTATAAAGTACCATCATATTAATGTTAGTAGCTGTCATTGCTAGTGAAAAGTATTGATTGAACTCTCTTGTTACCTTTTCATGTTTTATCAACTGCAGAGCTCTTTCATTGCTCTCTTTTCAGCCTCTGGTGGTGATGTACCCTGTTCATAAATGACCTGAGGAACCAGGCGAGTGAAAATTGGAGCGACATCCCTCCACTTCACCTCAGATGTTGCAAAGACTGCACTCACAATTGTAATGGGTTTTGACATCAGCCCTAGGTAAATGGTGATTCAGATTTTCAACAACTATGTACACGCTACAGTGTGCACGCCAGTAGTTCACTAGCTCTTCAAAATTGTCAGTTGTTGCGAATTTCATGTTAGCATCATCTAGTTGTTGGTTTCTATCCCTTTTCCCCTGTTCTGTTTTTTTGTTCAGCAGTAAATGTGCTTCTATTTGTATTCATCTTGAGAACTAGATCTCCATCTTGTAGTCATCACTGTTGAACTAATGTGTAGTTGTGGCAGTTTACCTTTTTCCGACCATGGCCTTTCTCAATCTGTTCATGAATACCATAACTGCCTGGATTTTTCAAGGTCAACACATAGTCTTCCAGTTAACATGATACTCAGCAGAGAATGGCCTCCCATAACTTTATCCCCATCTCCTTCACCAAGAATTATCTCCTTCTGATATTGTATATTTTCTTGATTATCCATTTTTGAAGTTTGATACTCTCTTTCAATCAAAATTTGTGAAACATGAATTCTGTGCATTTGGAATTCTGTGTTTATACACTAAGCTATACCAGAAATGGTATCTTTGATCTGTAAAACTACATAGTACATTCGTGTCAATTTTATGCACTTGTATATTGGTACTAAATATATTAACTGAACTCCAGTGCTACTTAAACTTTCTACCCTTGAACCCTCAAGTACACAGATCTTCATTCTTCTTCTTTTTTTCTGAGCTTCTGGTGCTGATATGTCCTTCTCGTGGATGGCTTGAGCAACCAGGCGATCAACAAATTAACCCAGAGCAGCAACCTTCTGTCACTCTACCCAGTTGTTGCAAAGGCAGCATCTGGTCCTGGAAATGTAAGACTGAGCATTGGTACCAGTCCAAGGTAAATGCTCATTTGAGCGTTGATCCTGCACTCTCTTTTGTTATCTCTTCTAATACTCTTAACCTCTTTTAATTGAAATTTGAGTAACTTGACGTGTTGTGTGCATCAAAATTGTAACTTCGTTACATGGTTTTGGCTTTGAAAGTTATATTGCTGAAACATATCTTTGATGCAAGATTGAACACAGCTTGAGTTTATCAGACCTCAGGTGTAAGAAACCTGTGGTTTATAGGCCAAGCTACACATTAAATGATAACTAAGATTACACAATCTATATCTTGAATTTATACAGTCTACGTCTATATCGATGAAGCTCTTGCTGCTTTTTGATGTTTCACTCAGGGTGCACAGCTCTTTCATTCTTCTCTTTTTTCATCCTTGTCAGCTACCGGTGGGGATATATCTTGCTCATAGATTACCTGAGCAACCAGGCCAATGAAAATTAGACCCAGAGCAGCAACCTTCCTCCATTCCACCTCTGGCGTTGCAAAGACGGCATTTGCGATTGTAAGACCGAGTATCGCCATCAGTGCAAGGTAAATATTCATCCGAGCTTTTGACCCCGCACTCTCCTCTGCAATCTCTCTGACCTTCTGTGCTTCAATCTTGGCCTTCACCTTGATTTCCTCATTGTTTTGAGGTTTTTTGACCTTGCCAAGGCTTTTGAAGAACATGCCTTCGTTTTTCTCCTCTTCGATCCAGTCTTCGAAATCTTCTAACACCCTCTCGTTCATTTCTATCTCCTGCCTTTGCATTTCAGCTGTCTCCTCGTAGGACTGCATCTTGCTGTCGAGTCGCTCCATTATCTACCACATCAAATGCAATTCTCTGTCAGACACTGAATGAAGTATTATACTGTTTAACCATCCATCGCAAGGGATGCTCACCTGGTCCCCAATTTGATCGAGCTCTTTCATGGCGTTCTGCCCAATCATGTCGAACTCGGTGTCGGCGTCCTTGGTGAACTTGGTCAGGTAAGCAGACCGCTCATCCAGGAAGTTTGTGATGCGGACCTTCTGCGTCTGAAGCATGGCGATTTTCGCAAGCACCTCCTGCTGGCGCTGGTCACCGCCGTGCGGCAGGGGACCGTCGGATCCGGCATCTTCGGAACTGCAAGCACAGATGGAAAATCTCCTCTTGCTTAGATGCAGTGCATGTCGGCGCGGGGAGGATCTGCGCGGCGAGGGAAGGGATGTCCGAACGGTGTGAAGAGCAAGCATCTCCTCTTGATTCTCTGGGTCTTTGGTATGCTGCTGCTTTGGTTCTGCAGAGTAACCGTGGCGGAGTTTGTTTCTGCACCTCTCGTTGCCTGGAGCCTGGGAACGATATCCACGGAGCCACGCTGCTGTGCTACATTACAAGACCAAGTTGCCCCTTGCGTGCTGCGTGTTCACTCAGGTCCATTTCAACCCATGCCACTTTCCCGGGGAATGGGGCCCTGCCTCGTTTCGGTTCCTATCCATTGAGCCAAGTAGTGCTCTGTGTGTAGCCACCGTGAAATCAATCAATCAATCAATCAATGGATCCCCACTAGCTGCCGTGCAATCATGAACTGGGCTGAAATAGAGGTGCTAGCTGGGCCGCGCCTACTTGTGTTTTTTTGTTGTACAACGAAGAGCTGGGCTAGCCTACAATGAATGGCCACCTACTACAACTTATCATTCGCCCTACGAAGCTATGGCCATGTCCACAGACACGAATTATTAGTTGATGAATCAATCTACCCCTCAAAAAAAAAAGATGAGTCCATGTGGTCGTTTGGAGTTTTTTTTTCCGGATAGAATGGGCCACATACATGATCCAGCCGACTTAACTGATGCAACAATCTGCAGCACCAAAAACGACAGCATCCATCCTTAGACATCTAGCTATATCTATACGATGCTCTCTCAGAGATTTGCACGGGACAACACAAACGACCACATGTGTGATTTGTTTTCGTCCTCTTTACTATTTTGCAATTATGGACTGGAAATGCTTCGAGCAGCTAACCATCAGCAGTGCGTTCTCGCATTCACCTGTGAAATGGAAACGGGAGCTGCTGCTGGTTGATGGTGCCTTTTAATCTGCCCATTAAGCTGGGAACCTCGTCCGTACTGGGTCACAAGTATGCTTGCATCAATGAGGCAATCGAGCGAGTACTGAAGAAGATGCCGTCCTTGAGACTTTTAGTGCCATAACTTCTCTCTCCGAATAATCCACATCACGCAGTTACTTTCCTCGAGCGAATTCCCAGAGTGAAGTTACGCGTCTGAGTGCTCATGAGCTGTACCCTTCCGCCTGCCCCCACCACATGCGCCGCGTAGTCGAAAGCGCAGAAATGGCCTGCACGATGATGAGACCCGGCCTCGCGCCCATGCCCGTCTGTACCGATCTGCCTACAGGAGTAATGACGCAGAGCAAACGAACATGCAGATGCCGGGGGCTTGTTTCGCAACTAGGCCCGTGTTTATTTAATCTCACCATCCTCAGCAGACGCTTTCGGTACACCTCCTCCAAATCCCCGGCTGCGTCGTTAAAAGATCGCAGTTTGGGCCGCTCGACGCGTCGCTGTCCGCTCTCTCGCTCCGGCTCCGGGCCCCGGACCGCGTCGTCCTCGTCGACGGAGCTTCCCGGCACTGCGCCTTCCGCAACTTGATGATGCAGGTCATGGGCGGCCGGGTTAGTTAATCGATTCGGCGCTGCGAAGTCTCGTCATCCCTCCTCCTGTGATGGTGCAACGTACGCGCGCCGATCTTATCCTTTTGCCGTTCCACGGTAATGCAGTAGTGCTACGTGCGCGCCGCCCTCGGGGCGCGAGAACAAGTCACCTTAGGCATCTCCAATACCGACCCGCAAACCTCTCGCATGCGTTTAGACCTTGGCGAACAGCGGAAGCCATTCAACACGGTAATGTATCGATCCAGAATATGATTTCTGTCATAAACCGGAGGCAAACAGGGGAAGGGAAGGGGCTTTGTGGGAGTCTGGATCGATCTCAAGCCTGCTTTATGACTGCCTTGACCCACCAACCCTCCCTCCCCTCTCCCGTGTGTTTTCGGTCAGCGTCACTCCAAAGCGTCAGCGTCCGCATTCATGCTCGGCCAGAGTGGACGCGGTTGCTCACTGGCGCCGACATAGAAGCGGTGCGTTGGCCGAGAGAGCGCCGCCTGCACCGCTTCCCGCTGCAGACAACTACTCCGCGTTCAAATGACACGACGGCAGCCCGTCCGCCCGTCTGCCTCCCACATTGATGGCACGCGGCTACTGAGACGTCTCCTCCGGTGCCACCCATCCGTTCCTCTGTCGCCCACCATTGCTATAAAAACCAGTGCCCTAGCCATAGCCACTGTCATCCACCTCTGATCCCTTTCCGCACCAATCTCACCACGAATCTCTCCCACGCCAAAGCTCTTTGAGACGGGCTGACGTCGAACCAGAAGAAGGAGATGACCGCCATTATTACCGGCTGGCTGACCGGCAGGCAGCCGGAGGACGACGACGTCCCAATGGAGGACGCTGTTGACGATGAACCGGTGCCACCATCCTCCATGCCATCACCCTTCTCCTCTGCGCATCCCTCGCCGTTGCATTGCACCATGACCATCAGCGAGGTCTGTGCCCATGGACATGGTGCAAGAGGAGTGGGAGGAGCAGTTTCAAGAGGCGCAGGCCGATGCTGCCTACAACCACCACCCTCCTGGAGCATCTGCAGGCGGAGGAGCAGCTCGCCGCCGGCAGAGCGGTCGCACCGGACGCGGACATGACGGAGCAGGAGGCGTTGCTCGAGTCCCGTTGGCAGTACTGGCAGCAGGGTGGCGGAGGTGGTGGCTGCCGGCAAGGAGTGCGATGATGAGGCGGGCGAGGCGGTGTTCGGCAAGACCGACGACGAGGGAAAGGGACATCGCTGAGTCCGCACCCCGCCACGACGACCACGAAGCCGACACGTCGCGGGCGTCGCCGATAGCGAGAAGAGTAGTGCATGGTAGGTCGTCGCTGCTCTAGACCCAGGATGGCCACCACTCCTCCCCTCCCTTCAACGCCAAACTTGGTGGGCTCAACATCGTCGACTGATCAGTCACTTGGTGGCGATGTGGAGGTGGACAATTTCACTTCCCAGGCCTCCGGAGGAGGAGGAGGTTACGGAGACGGAGCCGGAGAGCACCGAGGCGAAATTGGAGATGATGAAGTTTCAGTTCTCTTGATTGATTGTCGGACACGGTGGACGGGCGTCGGCGACCATTTAGACCTGGTTTCCGCTCAGTTGATATAAATGTAATGAAATTTGTCATGTTTAAATGATATCTGTCATATTTATATGAAATCTGGTTGTGTTTATACGAAGTCCGGTCGTAAATTTCGTCCGACTAGGTTGAGTTGTTGTCAAAATGCATGCAACTAGCGTTGAATACAGGAAAAAAATTACGGGTTGCTGTTGGAGATGCCCTCAAGTCCTTACTACCAAATTGTGTTTCGTACAAGTGGTTAGCTGCAGCGGTGTAGCTTCTAGAAGCAATGTGTCCCGGATGAAACGCTAGAGCCCAGAGGTCACGGTCCTGTGTACTGTTACTCGACGATGATGGCTCCAGAATGTCAACATTCAGGGAGGCCTACACGTACGTACGGGCGAGCCGAGTACGGACGCACAACCCCGCGTAGACTTTCCGCCGCAGGAATTGGTACTGGTGGTAGTGGTTTAACACGCGATCCAGTAATCTATTCCCTCGCTCCAGGCGGCATACACTGCATCAAGGCAATGCGTATCTCCTGGAACACGCGTGCTGTTTACGCACCGTCGGCACGCTTCATTATTTTTTCTTGCCACTGGGCTAGTTTTCCGAAGCCCAGACGAGCCGATTTGGTTTACTCCCAAGAGATCAAATCCCTGTAAATCTTCGGAATTCGAACGATGGAAGATGGAATTTAAATATCTCGGTCACCGCCAGCGACCAGCAGACGGGAATTAACTCGGCGTAGTACCCGTATCTCTGGCCAGCGACCAGCAGACGGGAGTATGTGCGTCCATACGTACTGCACCAGCACGGCCGAGCCCTCTGACGGACTGCGGACCCTGGCCCACACGTCGGACGCCGTGGGACGGGGAGCAATCAATCAAGCGCTGGATCCGCAGGAGAAGAGGCCTCATCCCCGGAGGTCCACGTGGGCCCACGTGCAGCGATTGTATACCGACGGGGACCTCGCCTCCAGCTCCAGGTGGACGGCGCACCTGAGCAGTACGTGCCGCTGCCTATACCTGCGCTGGCCCGGATTCCCCCGGTCGAGATCCGGCTCCGGCTCCGGCACAGCGCACGCTGCACAAGATATTTGTTTCC
>NW_024117004.1:0-6321 GCF_003073215.2 Triticum urartu
GGAAGAGGAGGAGGTGGCGGCGGGTGCTGGACAAGGTCGGATGCGAGGAGCGAGCGGAGGCGTAGCTCTAGAAGTGAAGCGAGTCCGGGGTTACATGGGTGGATGATCTCCCGGACGTTGTGGATGAGCTGCGCGACGGAGACCGCGGCGCCGCTGCTGCCGATGATGTCCCGGATGATGCCGTCCACCCACGCCGTGCTGTTATTGTTGACGTTAACCTCCGTCGCGACCTGCGGTGCGACAACGACGTCCATCGCCGGCACTGGCGCCTGCAGGTGGCCGCCGAAGGCCGGCAGCCGCATCGGCAGCGCAGGCGGCTGCGCGCCCCCCCCGCCCCCCACATGGCCTCGGGGCGGGGGCAGGTCGACGGCCGGAGCCGGGCGCTTGCGTACCATGGCGGCGGCGCCCTCTTGGTGGTCTAGCTGGTCGAGGTAGAGGAAGAGGTCGGAGGGGGACGCGGAGGGGAGCGGTGGGAGCAAGGCGGAGTGGGAAGCGGAGGCGGCAGCATGAGCATGGGAATAAGAGGAGTGGTTGGGGGCGGAGGAGGAGGACGAGGGGAAGAGGAGGAGGGAGGAGGAGCCCATCTAGAAACGCCAAGGGGAAGCCGCCGCCGCCTTCGCCGAGGCTCGCATGGCGAGCGCAGCGCGGGAGAGGGGAGGGGAGGGGGTGGTGGAGTAGCTGCGGTGGCGGAGGAGTAAAGGGGAAGACGCCGACGGGAGAGGAACAAGGGCGTAAGCACAAGGGTGCTGTGTTAGCGAGGACGGACGGTAATTTATGGAGAGAGCCGTAGCAGACGTAGCTATTGGGCTCTGTGTCATCTTTTCTTTTCTAAAAATCCGTCCATGTGTGTCCCATTTATTTATTTCTTGGTCTGGTGTACTCCTCTGATCCTAGTAGTGATGTCCATCGATAGTGAACCCGAGAGGGTTCCTGGTACAAAAGACCGCCCGTCTCTTCTCTTCTGCTTCCTCCATCCCAAATTACTCGTCATGATTTTATCTACTCCCTTCATTTCAAATTACCCGTCGTGGTTTGGATTAAAACCACAACGAGCAATTTGAAACGGATAGAATAAATTGCAAGAACAAAAATCTTAGGGAAAATGTACAAGTGTGGAATATTCGCCGTAAAATAGGTTACAAAATAACCTCTGTAAAACATTGACAAACATAGTTCAAAATATGTATCTTTGCCCTTTTCTTTGTAGATTATAAAGTAGCGGGAGTAGTAGAAAATCTAATGAATTATTTTCAGTCGTACTAATCTAAATATTTTGCAGATATTAGTAGTCAAAGCTAAAAAAATATTACGTATGCACTTTGTAGAATTATTTGGGCTGATTCGGTTTATAAATTTTTCAGATGAAAAACAGGGATGAAAATAAAGTGCTGTGATGTCTTCTCCACTCTAATCCTTAGAAATTTTCTATGAGGTTTCACATAATGCTAAGCATCCTTATGAATTAGGTCAATATGGACACTGTCCTAAGAAATCTAGTACCTCCATTTCTATAAATGGATGTCGTACATAGGAGAAAAATCTCAACATTTGATATTCTACGGAAATCTCCAGAAATCTTGCCACTGAATCAGCCCAGGAGTATTCTTATGCAGATGGTGTATTACAAGGTCATCTTATGTAAAATTAGTTTAAAGAAAGTTAAGGTGCTTAATTCTTTTGCAGGATTCTCAAAACACATGTATAGGAAGGCATAATATTGAGGTGGCGTGCCCTTTGAACTCTATAGGATTAGAAAACTACAGGAATTTGGAACGGTGTGTTTGATATCACACAAGAGATCTGATTGGTGTACATATTCCGTCACAATTAAGTGCAAATGAATGGTTAGTAAAAAATTCACTGTATTCTAATCCCGTGAAACTTCCTAAAGATTCAAATCCCGAAATTCCCATCAAAATCCTTTGAATCAAAAAGAGGGCCTAAACGAATGTTAGAAATCGATTCAAACTAGGACATTAGAAAATGGCCCATAAGAATTTGGCATCACAAGGTATTTACCAAATGGTTGTTAAAGATACATAAATATTTAAATCCTATTGAAAATTTGTAATCCTAAACAGATGAAAGTGTGAAAATTGGAAAGAGGAAACATTGTTCATGCACATTGTGTCAATATGCATCAACCACCATGCACTTACTTATGTTGATTTCAAAATTTATAAGGTTTTAATTCATTGGTACCTCTTTCACGAAGATCTTTGGTTCAAATGAATTAGAATATTTATATTAATACCAAACTTTTAAATCTAGACCGATATATTGGTTTAGGGGAATCTATTGATATGAACATAACATATCATTTTGTAAAATTCATTTTCACACATATCATCCAATATGGACCGAAATATCGACTAATATGGTCGATATTTGACCCATATGTCCACTGGTAGTGAAAATAAGATTATGTATTTACAACTTCATCAAATTATCAAAGTTATGCATAATGTTTTGTAGAGAGACATATATATATATATATAAGATATTGTTTTTAATCTTAGAGGAACAACTTAATGAAGTAGGAATCTAAATTTGTTATGCTAAAGCATTGTCAATTTGTTTTATTAGAAATACATGTTTTGAACAAGAACAATGAAAATAATTCAGATATATTTTGATATTTCACTCGATATCAGACATCCGATATGTCGAAGGCAAACATATATGAAACTGCCACCCGATATTTCAAACCATGATTCATACGGATTTCTCACATTCACCACAATTTCACTATATTTAGCGAAAGGTAGATATCATGATTTATCTATTTTTTATGCATTGTGTCCTCTTCTATTAACTTCGAAATCTCATGGCTCATTTGGAACAAAACAACTTTAAATTAATCTGAATCCTATGCTTTGAATTTTAAGAATGGACACATGCATTCTCATTGGAAACATTTTTCTCTACATTTTATAAATGGGTATACATAATTTTGTTGTTTCTCATTTTTCTTTATAGAATCCACATGGCGGAAAATGGAATCGTTATGTTTTTGTGTTTTGTTTTTATACCCTGGTATGAACTGAGTGAGTTTTCTGTGGGATTCGAAGAGTCAGGATATGACACGATTTTTATGTAGTACTGTTATTATTGGATTTCTAGGAGGCCAGGAGCTTTCGTCGACAAGAGATGCCAAGCACAATGCCGTTGCCAAATGGAACCTGGCTTTAGAAACTAGCTCGGCCACATGTATTACTCGTCCTGCCCCCCTCAACCTCAAGCGAAGGGAAGGGCATTCTGTCTGCCCCAGCTGGATAATGGAGTGGTTATACTCGGTCTGAACGATGACTCCAGTCCCGCATCTTACGCCAAGTGAACTGATTGGCGATTTCGCTCCTTATCTAGTGCTTTGCATCCTCCTTTGTTGGACCGGTTGACCCGCACTGTCCATATATAGTGGATCACTCACCGTGGGCTCTTCTCCGGTGAGATTTTTCAACCCAGACGGGACGACGGCGACCACTTGGGTCGACGTCTCTGCCGTGCCTGCCTTTCTCCTTTCTTCCTTTTCCACCCGTCGCCGTTTCGCTGTCCGGCGCAGCGCCCAAGGCACGCACTCTGTTCGATCGCAGACACGGCAGGCAGACGTGCGGCGTGCCGTCGCTCTGCAACCAGCGAGTTCTTTCTGGTAAAAGGCCCCTGGTTTTGTTCGTATTCAGCACACTATATTTTGCGCCGCTGATTGTACAAGCTCTGGAAAACAGCACAGTATCAAAAAAAAGTATATACTACCTTGAAAAGAAATTTTGTCATATTGATAATCCTTTGGTTACGTATACAGAGTGTTTTGTATGCATTTGAAAGCTCTGTGAAAACATATAGTTGTCACAATGTGGCCTTCATAAATACCTTATCTGTCTCACAATATAGCTTGCGAAAACCAGAAATTCATTTTGGCTATAGGGAGCACATGCTCCTGAGTGCCAAAAATGGATTTTACAAATGTCAAAAGAAATTGAAAAAAATATATTTGTTCATTGTCACACTCAAATCATACATGTAAATTTTCAGGAGAAAAACTTGAGCATTTCGACATGTGAAAAAAAAGAGACCAACTCGAAGCCAAATGTTACACTGAATTTTGTTTTTTCACCGACCAAGCAATACTATTCCATATGGCATGAAAATTGTCAGGCACACTTGCTACACTAATATGAACATCTAGAAAAAAATCCAGTTTTTTTTTGTTTATTTTGATTTTACTATTCATTAGGGAGCATATGCTCCCTAGAGCCAAAAATCCACGTCTTGCGAAAACGTCTAATATTGTGGGACAGAGGTAGTATCATTTATGGTTTCTTCTTTCTATGCTCATACAACCATTAAAATCAAATACCTCAATAATTCAACAAATATTAACACAAACCATTAATCTGAATACAATAAAGAGTCTAAATTAACAAATAATCTAATTAAATAATTCAAGTAAAACAACTAATTGTAAAGAAATTTATACATACTATTTCCCCCCTAAGTGCCAATGTGCTCAATAAGATCCTCCTTCAACTGATGATGGAAAGCCCAATCTTCAATCCTTTGGTAGGCCTGAAAAATGCTTAAATTTGCTTTGTGCAAAGATCTTCATAATCAATGGAGTCTGGCATATCTTTCTCATCCTCTATGATCATTTTTACCAGGAACAAACAACATGTCAGGATCGTTTCTTTCTAGTCAGCATATAAAGTTTGGTCAAAGTCAAGCTTTGTAAAGTTTGACTAAATTTATATTAAGAAAATATCAATATTCACAATATCAAATCAATATTATCAGATGCACCATGAAATGTATTTTCATACTATATAGTTTTAGTATTGTAGATGTTCGTATTTTTTGATATAAATCTGGTCAAACTTCATGTAGTTTGACTTTGACCAAACTTTATACGCGGAGCAAAAAGAAACGGAGGGAGTATTTGCCAACACATCCTTCTTCCAGAAACGAGCAGACCCCAGACAATGGCAAAGCTTGCATGCATCACTCCAACTTCCCTATCAATGTCCTTCCCATGATCTTCTTGTAGCTTATATCTTTTGAGAACAGCGAGAAATATTTTATGGAAATCACTTGCACTCTTTACTTCATTTATATATTTTTGAGAGTTAAATAGGTAGTGGTAATTTGCATGAATTATATGTTTGGTCCTAAAATGATAGATATATGAGGGTGGTATAATAAAAACTTCCATGTAGATCACTGAATATATTGCGATTAACAAATGGTATTGAGGTCGTAATATGAAGGTTAACTAGTCAATGATCTTGGTCTAGTAAAAATATCAATGTTAAGCTTTGTGATTTCCAACTCATTAAAGTGTCGGCCACGGTATGGCTAGGATGTTGGAGCATAATTTATCCTTGAGTGATATCCCTTGTGTTGTCCGAATCGGGGGCGTGCGATGGTTAACTCCTCTCAACCTCCCTAATACGCTTCCACAATAAATACTTGAGTTCTTTATGATTAATGTGAGTGTGGATGATAAGCACTTCCGCCTACCCATAATTTGCTAGCCTCTTCGGTATCGTGTGTTGCTCGTTCTCACCTCGACACTTACTGCAAACTTCGCCGGTGCATCTGTAAGTGCATCTAGTGCCACCCCTAGTTGGTTTTGGAGTATTGACGGCAAACCTAGTTGAGGGACTAATGTGTTTGTGAGAATTGCAGGATAACACAGGTAGAAGTCCCTCATTGATTCGGTTTTCCTACCAGAGATGACCCCTAAAAATGTATGAAGACATTGATGTCAAAGGTGGTTTATGAAGATATTCTCATTGAAGACTATGACAAGAGAAGACATCACATGAAGCCTATGGAGCTCGAAGACTTAGATCTTTCGTAGTTCTTTTCTTCTTTGTTGAGTCATAGGAACCACCGTACTGTTAAGTGGGGTCCAAGAGAATCAGTCAGAATGACTAAAGTGATGCTTAACCAAAACCTATGTCTTCGAGTGAAGACTATGAGAGCGAATCTTGTCCAGAGTCGGACAAGTCAGCTTTGCTTGTAGCCCAAGTAAAGTTGCCGTGTGTTTGAAATCTGACCGTTGGAACACGTGTCAATTCCTTAGTGACCCAGGGTCATTTCGGACAAATCAGGTCGGGTTGCCCAGTGGCTATAAATAGCCCACCCCCTACAACCATAAACGATTGGCTGCTCAGAGTTAGTGTACGGCTTTTGTCATTTGAGAGCAACCCACCTCGAAGCCTTTGAGAGAGAACTCCTTGCGAGGATAAAGCCCTAACCACCCAGAGCCAAAGAGAATTAGGCATCACTTAAATCTTCTTGTCTGTGTGATCTGAAGACTTA
>NW_024117005.1:0-8623 GCF_003073215.2 Triticum urartu
TTGGTTGGGTGACAGGCCGCTGTGGCAAGAGTTTCCGCAGCTATACCAGGTGACGGTGGACCCGCTAATCCTGGTGGGAGAGGCTTTACGCTCGACGCCGCCTGCGAAATGAGCTGTCTGAGTTTGGTGACCTCGCACAGCAAAAGACTAGTAATACTAGTGTCTGTGGGAGGAGCCAGAAGGCAAGCCAAACAAACAAATGGTCACCTGCTATTGGTGATCATTCAGTACAAAACAGTGGGTGCAAAAAAGCGAGTATCTATTTGTTTCTTTAACCGGCGAGAACAAATTTTAGACATCGTATATCGGAATCGCATCCGCCTACTAGCAGCAAGATATTCGCGGTGGACATAAATACGGGCTGTGCTTACCGTCTCTACGTTTTCAGAATCAACAGCGGCAGCATGGTGATGCACAGCAGCCCAGTGGTGTTATCCTTCAGTTCTTGTACAAGTACTTTACCGTTGTGATCTCCATCGCTGGAAACTCCCCGCCGTCGAACACCAGCATTATCTTCACGAACGCCAGCTCTGCCACGGATTGACGGATAGCATGTTATGTTTCTGAACTCCCCTGCTTATCTAACAGATCATGCTTGAATAGCTGCTTGTCAGACAACATGCATAAAATGAAATTTGTACTAACATATTTGTTTGTCCTGATGACCCTAAAATCTGATCTATACCATCATACCTCATTTTGCAGCTCCAGAGGAATGCCTACAAAACACAGAGTCTGTCCAGCAAACAACTGCATGCTGTCTGCAGCAAGGAAGGATTCTGGTCAGCTGACCGTAGTAAGTAGCCGAGTCTCTAGCGATAGACTGAAACTGAGGATGGGACTTCTCACTTCTGGTTTGGAAACTGATATTTGTTCCTCCAGATATATTTTTATGCTGGAGATGATTCATCTTACTCCAGGTGCCCATTACAATATAGTTTACTTATGTGCTCCTACAGCCATCCTTAAACTGAAATTTTATTCAGTGATGTAAGCTCTAGAGGTAGAGATTTGAGTTCTCACTTGGGCCGCTGCGTCATGAAAAGAATTGATGCAGCAGATAAAAAGATAATACCTTTCACACAGAAGTTATAAAGCAAATTAACCGAAATATGATACTGAAGCAAATTAATACCTTTCACTTGGGCGTACAGCTGCAAATAAATACTGAGGGGCCACCGGTAGGCACACTATCAGTAGCTCTTGGATTCCTTCTCTCTAACAACTGCACAGGGGGGCTCGCAGTTTTGGTTATCTCCATATAAATTAGGGGTCACTGGTACGTACGAGGCAATATACAACTCAGCTCTTGGATTCCATAGTCTAATCTCCATTTGCCCAGCAACCGCACAATCCCAAACCAAGCAGCGTTGACGCGTGAGAGATCTGCACAGGGGCGGCGCCGAACGAGCAGCAGTATCGTTGCTCTTTCACCAAAGATCAAATCTGGGCTTCATTGTTTTGCTCTTCATCGATTGTTCATCTTCTACTTTTTAGCTGTACGGACCATGAATTTTTTATGTGTGTATATCAAAAAGTATGTACGAGAGCTATACAATCGAAGCTATTGTGGAACTATAAGAAATAAAGTAAAATAGAAGAAGGATTACAAGGTGGTAAGCCATACTTTGAATCTGGGAGCACAATGTTTCCTGGCTCCATAGGAAGAGAACAAGGTTGTTCGGTGTTCTGTCAGCGCTTAATTGCTTTTATGTTCCTTCATATGCTGCAGTTCCATATTCCTCTGATCTGCAAGATCATGGCAGAGTCGTTGCTTCTCCCTCTAATGCGCGGCGTGGCCCGCAAGGCGGCAGACGCACTCGTCGAGACCGTGACACGCATGTGTGGCCTCGACGATGACCGTCGAATGCTGGAGCGCCATCTGCTAGCCGTATAGTGCAAGCTGGCCAACGCGGAGGACAGGAGCGAGACAAACGACTATGTCAAGAGCTGGATGAAGGAGCTCAAGTCTGTCGCCTAGGAGGCCGATGACGTGCTCGATGACTTCCGATACGAGGCGCTGCGCCGCCAGTCTAAGATTGGCAAGTCCACTACCCGCAAGGTACTCAGCTACATCACGCGCCACACCCCGCTGCTCTTCCGTTTTGAAATGAGCAGGAAACTCAAGAATGTCCTCAAGAAGATTAATAAGTTGGTTAAGGAGATGAACACATTTGGCTTGGAGAGTTCTGCCCGTAGGGAGGAGCAGCAGCATCCTTGGCGGCGGACGCACTCAAAACTGGATGACTCTAAGGAAATATTTGGAAGAGATAGTGATAAGAAGATGGTTGTGAAGTTGCTGCTGGACCAGCAACATCAGCGGAAGGTGCAGGTGCTGCCCATGTTTGGGATGGGAGGTCTAGGCAAGACGACTCTTGCTAAGATGGTGTACAACGACAAAGAGATCCAGGACCATTTCCAGTTGAAGATGTGGCACTGCGTGTCAGACAATTTTGATGTTATTGCTCTTGTGAAATCAATAATTGAATTGGCTACAAATGGAAGTTCAGCCATGCCTGGGAGCATTGAACTCTTGCAGAAGAAACTTGATGAAGTCATTGGTCAGCAGAGATTTTTACTTGTTCTTGATGATGTATGGAATGAAGATAAGAGAATTTGGGAGGATGAATTGAAGTCACTATTGTGTTCTGTTGGTGGACCAGGAAGTGTTATAGTGGTCACGTGTCGAAACAAGCAAGTGGCCTCTATAATGAGCACCGTTAAGCCCCATGAGCTAGTATTTCTGTGTGAAGAGGATTCATGGGAATTGTTCTCGAACAAAGCATTTGGCAATGGCATAGAGGAGCAAGCAGATTTAGTCACCATCGGAAGGCGTATTGTTGATAAATGCGGGGGCTTGCCTCTTGCTCTCAAGGCAATGGGTGGATTGCTGAGTTCAAAGCAAAAAGTACAGGAATGGAAGGCCATCGAACAAAGTAGCATTGGGGATAATGTTGGAGGAAAATATGAGGTCATGCCCATACTAAAGTTGAGCTACAAAAACACTTGTCATCTGAAATGAAGCAATGTTTTGCATTCTGTGCAGTTTTTCCCAAGGATTATGAGATGCAGAAGGATAGGTTGATTCAACTATGGATGGCAAATGGCTTTATTCAAGAAGACGGAACAACTGATTTAAAACAGAAAGGAGAATTGATCTTCGATGAGTTTGTTTGGAGGTCCTATCTCCAAGATAAGAAAGTGGTACTCAAATCTATTGTCTATGCTAGTGTCACAGAATATGAGACAGTAGTATGTAAAATGCATGACTTAATGCATGATCTAGCAAAAGAAGTCACAGATGAATGTGAAAGTATAGACGAACTGACTCAGCAGAAAGCATTGTTAAAAGCCGCCCGTCACATGCAAATGGCTGATACGTCTCCAACGTATCTATAATTTTTGATTGCTCCATGCTATAATATCTACTGTTTTGGACAATATTAGGCTTTATTTTCCACTTTTATATTATTTTTGGGGCTAACCTATTAACCGGAGGCCCAGCCCAGAATTGTTGTTTTTTGCCTATTTCAGTGTTTCGAAGAAAAGGAATATCAGACGAAGTCAAAACAGAATGAAATCAACTGGAGAAGTTACTTTTGAAAGGAAAGCTACCGGAAAAGCTTGGAGTGCACGTCAGGAAAGAAGGGAGGTGGCAACGAGGGTGGGGGCGCGCCCCCCTGCCTCGTGGGCCCCCCGAAGCTCCACCGACGTACTTCACTCCTAGGAAAACGATTTTTAATGACGGTATATGTGGTCGTGAAAAGTCAGATTGTGGTCGTTAATGACCTTTAACGACCACAATGTGCTGGTCGTAGTAGGCTCCATCGTTAAAAGTATAACGACCACATACCTTTTGTGGTTGTTATTCTTGTAACAACAGGATGGCGTGTCGTCGTTAATCCCAAGGAAATAACGACCACAATTTAGTATTAGCAACCACTTTTGTCTTCACTAATAGTGTTATCATGGCAACCACTCTATTCACAACTTTGATATCCATCAGAACCACTTATAGTAATTAATATAAGTATCCATTAAGCGATCACTTTATGCAGCATCCAACATTTCAATATTAACATCCACACTAATATAGAAACAAAATAATATGAATAGAAAAGATTGTAACCTCTTTTATTAGTAGAAATACCAAAATTACAACATACAATTCTTAAATTAAAATATCATTTAAGAAATTTGATTCAAAAGCACTCCTTAGATGACCAATCTACTTGCTCATATCTATTCGGAAAATAAGAGAACTGGAAAAGATAATATTTTTAATCTTCAGTCGAGGGACACCATCGTTCTTTGAATGGATATCATTCATCATCGGTGAATACAATGCCTCCTGATGCTTCTATATCTTACGGTGGACCATCAGTCCTACAAAATATTGAGTAATTTATGAAAGTCGGTCCTTATAAATAAATAGGCACAAAGTGTAACAACATATAAAATCAATGTATGAGAACAACTTACTTGATCATGTTGGATTTCATGAGATCTATCACTTAGAGATCTAGCAGACATAAGATGTTTAATTGCTAACACTTCTTGCACCACGCCATTGGACTTTTCATTAAGTACTTGTTTCGCGTGCTCGGAAGCATGAAGCTTTGAAACCTATTAAGCCTTCCTTAATGTTAGTCCTCGCAAATTTCTTGCTCTAATTCTACCACCAAAGCCAACTACGCGATCACGCCGCTTAGATGAGTCACATTTCTGCATTAGTTCATCAATTGAAAGATCAGAATTCAAGCGAACTATGGTCTTAATTTTGCCCTGAAGGCCCAACACTAAGTTATTTGCATCAACTTCAATCTGTAAGTAGGTATTACACACTGCCAAATCATCATAGTAGTTGGTGCATATAAATTATGTCTTACATGTTTGGCTGAGGCTGTAGAATTAATGAAGATTGTACCCTTTTTGTCAGTCTCAGAAAATTGTTTGTCCATAGTCGGGGCTTGTTTTCCTTTCTCCCTGTTCCAACAGAGGCAAGTAGCTATTATTAGTTGAAATGAATGACAAGACAAGTCACACTGGGCATATATAGCTATTATGAGCGAGCGCGCAGAATCGCTTAGCCTACGCTCCGGCCTAATTTGGTGGGCGGGTCGCACCACGGAAGTAGGCCTCTCCACCGCTCCTAAATAGTTGAGGGTAAAGGTGTTTGAAGGAAATAGTAACGGAATTTAATTTGGTTACCATCGATGCTCGTATGTCAACGTGCCGCTTCTGAGGTCGCTAACCATTGGTAGTAATGGGTATAGAATAGATGGTAATGCCCATATACACAGCCACTAGTGTATAGTAATTGCATTACTATTTCGGATCCTTGGTTTTACGGCTGCAGTGCCTAGTAATTACATTACTATATGGTATAACTTAATTTTTCTTTAGCAACTAAGACGCAAATGAAAGTCTAGTAAAAATTATAGTCGAATTACCCTTGGGCCTAATTGCCTTCACAGAAATCACAAGGTTATTTTCCGTTTACAATAGACCATGTTTTGGTTTACTATATTTGCACAAAATTGCTCTCGGTAATTGAGATCGTACTATTAATATGTTTACTAGTTACACTTATCTGTTACTAGGTTCCATTAATTCATTACTAGATGCAAGTTGGGTTACTAGGTGCTGTTACTTCATTACTAGATGCATGTTGGATTACTAGGTTCCATCACTTCATTACTAGATGCAAGTTGCACGTAGTGAGATTTATGCAGCGAGGATCAGTATCTGGTCGTAATTTTATTAAGTCGTTACGATGGAGTTTCCACGAAGGCCAGGATCTGGTTGTAATTTTATGAAGTTGTTACGATGGAGTTTCTACGAAGGGCGGTACATCGGGTTGTTTCGGGCTAATTAGCACGTGATGGCCGGTTGGGGTTGATTGGCCGGAGCGTACGCTAAGTTATAATACGCTCTGGCTTATTTTAGCGTGCCTATATATATAGCAGTACAGAAATTCAGGTTATGATGTTAGAGCCAATGACCAAAGTTACTTTAATTGAATCAAAGATATGTTTCAGAGCAGCTCTAGTAATATTGGACCATGCCTTTACCCTCATCGGGGATATTATAGGACTACAGAGGATTCTACCCAAGTGACGTAGAAAACTTTTGGAAAAAGCACGTGGATTCAGTTGCATGTTTCCATTTCCCGGTGTTCCTCTAGGTAAAGTTGCCATTTCACTAACAATTAATTCAGTTCAAGAAACAGGGGAAGTGCTACATGAAGGATATAAAACATACACCTGATGCGTGTAATTCACAGGAAGTGCTATGTAATACAAAAAAAATAATCTTATCAATTCTATTGAATAAAAACTGCACTTTCCAGTGTTGTTGCATTGTTGATCCATCTGATTAAACTTATCTACTAGAACCCAACATGCCAAGTTCTACCAGATTATATACATGAAATAATTGTGAGATGGTTAGAAACATTATGTATTAGTGTCATGTTTTTTTAGATAACAAAACTTATTGCACAGAAATAAAACACAAAGGAAAAAATGACGATCAAGTACATAGCTGTGACGCCCCAAGACCGGAGCTTCAGAGTCCTTCCAGGGTTTCCGAGATTCGTTGTGTGATTTGTTTGGTTCTTTGCATTCATCATTGCATCTTGTGTATTGCATCATGTCATCATGCCATCATCTCATAAATCTTTTGCATCTCAACTAAATAAATCGTATGGATCTTTGATCCATTTAAATCGAGGGAAGGATGACTTCTCTTTATAATATATCCTCCCGATATTAGTGGAGCTATTATAAAATAATCCATTCTTGTGGAATTACCTTAACACACTTGCAAAAATCCCAATGCCTTTTATTATTTCAACTCTTGGCCTCTAACTTTGCCACTTGTCCTTTCATCATTTTCCGGAGCTCCACCTGATTTCTCAACATTTATGGACCTTCCCCTTACCGAGTCCCAGTTCAAACCCATTTGAATCAAATTCAAATGAGTTGGAATTTATATCTTTCAATCTTGCCGTTCCTAATTTCTTGGATCAACACATTTTGTGCGAGTCCAAGAAATTTAACCTCTTGCTCAAATTCGTTCACTAACCCTCTCCTTCATTTTTTTCTTCTCTCTTTATTCTTCCTTCTTTCTTCTAAGGAGTATATGAGAGAGAGAGGGGGGTTGCACCCAGGCCCAGCTGCAGCGGACAGCCCACCTGGGCCTCCCAACGCTTAGCCAAGCCGGCCAGTAGGCCCAGTAAAGCTCCCCCCGTAACCCTAGCCCGATCCCCATCTCCCCTCTCCCTCGTTCCCTCCAGTGCGCCGCTACCTCATACGCATGCATCGAGCCAGGAGGCATGCTCGATCCCATCTCTCCCTCCTGCGCCGCCATGTCTCTCCCTTAGCCCGATCCCCTCTCCCTCCTCTCGCTCTTCCGTGCGCCGAACCCCATGGTCCTGTTGCAGCTGCTCTTCCCGGCTCCTCCCGTGGCGCCCGCGTCCCTGTTCACCTCCATTGCCTCCGTGCCAGGGTCCCTCGCAGGCTCCTCCTCGTCGACTTGTCTCGCCGTAGCGCGTCCCTGCCCCGCCGCTTTCTCCTTGTCGGCGCCCAGACCCCGTCGAGCTCACTGCTGCACCTCGTCGCGTCACTGCTGCATCCTCGCCGCTGGCCATCCTCGCCGCCGCCCGGGCTCCTCCTTCCACCTCGCCTCTCCGAAACCCCCGCGGATGCCATCTTCCAGCCTCGCCGGATGCCGTCCAGGGAACCCATGGCGCCGTCAAGGCCGGCGTCGCCAGCACCGTCCTCCTCTGCCTGCACCTGCTCGTCATCCTGGGGATCTGCGAGAAGCAGCTCCGAAGTGCTCCAGCAGCCCGAGGTGGTAGCAGCATCGGTACAGGCGTGTCAGGCTCCCGAGCGCCTCCTCCTGCCGGCCCGGCGTGGAGCAGCAGGGTACTACTTCGCCCTTCGTGTGTCTCCGTTTTCTGTTGATGCTAAGACCGTGGCTCTAAGACCGTATCCGGTTCGCCAAGTACCACGATGTCGGTGCCCCTCAAGTTCGGCTACACGAAAACGCCAAGTACCCCTACGAACCGTGTACGACTACCGGTGCCGAAGTCCGCGAGTACCACTACGTTTGCGATGTACATCTACACCAAGACTGGACCGACAAGTACCGCGAGAACATTTGTACCTCTACTGTCGCCGTGGAACCGACAAGTACCCCTACAACAAGTGTACCTCTACCTCGTCTTCGGAATCGCTAAGAACGTCAAGTACCCCTTCGAGATGACGAGATCGGCAAGTTCGAATGACCCCAAGTACCTCTTCGAAACGACCGAGTACCATTACCATCGGACGCTTGAACGACTACTTCCTCTACTTCCCACGACGACCCGTGAACAACTACTTCCCCTTCGACAAGTGTACCCCTACCACCGAACTCGATCCGTTCCGATAATGCACGCTTCAAAGGTATAACCCCGAGACGACATCCGTGAACGAATGCTTGCGATGTTTGAGATGCTCATGTTTGCACCGTGTCCGAATTGTCTCTCGTTTCCATGCCACTAACCCGTGGGAACCCGGTAGTCGGGAGCACCCCACCATCTCTAGCATGTTTCGCACATCCGCACGCTTCCTTT